>NW_017676358.1:10217-23104 GCF_001879085.1 Nicotiana attenuata
AAAAGGAGGAAGAGATGATTAGGTTCTGACTCTTCCATTTTAAAGGATTTATTTGGGCAATGCTATTTGGGCAGCTTGGCAGATCACATAACGCAGTGCGTACAAATGGATGTGGTGGGTCAGTTTAATTCCTAGTGGCGGTGATGATTTTGGCGAAAAGGGGTCTCTTTAACCATCAAGGGCGATCATGCCAGGTTGATTCACGAGATAGTCTAGCTTGGAGCAAGAAGTGTGCGAGAGACTCGTATATAGTGGACTAGGATAGTAGTTAGCTTATTATTCGTTTGTTGTTTGATTCATGCGACATAGTGCATAGCCCCGACGGGTGACACATGCCAGTAGATGATTTTTAGTCATCTTGAATCAGAGGATCCAGCTTAGCGATACTTGTATGCCTACTAAACGCGAGTGGGAAATTCATATATTTTACCATAGTTATGGTGAACGATTAATATTTAATTATTATTACTATACTGGCATTCCAATGAATATGACTCGGATTCTGAGTATAATCTACTCAATCTACAACACGCATCAATGCAGATATCTAGGTCTAGATAAATGCATTCCAATGCATTAGATACAATAACTTGTGCATGATTTATTTTGATGCTATCATCTTCCTTATTCTTCTTTTACTTGACTACTAGCATCATAAGGAGTGCTATACTGGTACCGGAGTGATGCTATCATCAGAGATGTATGTATGCTAGTTGATGATTGATTAAGAGATGTAGATAGGGTTAGCTGTTTGGATGTTGTGCTTTCAGATCGATAATGCTTCTTTGGAATGTGAGCATGTGCAAACAGTACAGTAGGAGTATTGACGCGATACTCCGCTGAGTGGGCCTTATTGAAGTGGCATTTCATGCCTTGATAAATAACGTTACACCTAGCTTCTCCCATGTCTTTTCATCTCAATAGTAAGAAAGAAATTGATGTTTATGTACTTAAATCAAGGTAGGAACTCAGGAAAATAAGCATTCATCCACATAAAGCCGAAATAATAACACAATGTACCATCTACACATTTGTTATATAAACACATTTATCTACTTCATTGATGAAAAACGCATCATTGAATCAATACTTGATCCAAATTTTTCTTGCCACTTGATTTTATGAGGCGCTTGCTTCTAGATCATATAAGAAGATTTTAGACGAGTTTAACAACTTATTTTGATTGTCTTGTTCCGGGAGAGCACTATACATTACCTTCTCGAGGTTGCTCCTATGTAAATTTTTCTCTTCCAAGATTTATCATTTTAAAACATGCAGTTTTTTAACATCCTATTTAGGTAAAGTAATAAAGTTTTTATAAATAGATAGCTAAGGCAAAGTTGTAAAGATCGCGAATCGAGAAAATCTAGGTTACACCGGAGCATTATAGTGTCAAAATACGATCAATATTTTTGGCCTTTTGGGTAAAACCATCTTTGCAACATAGTCTTTGCTTTGTTATTTATCAATTTGGATACCATTTCGGATTGAGTTTCTTTTGAAAATCCATTTACAATACTCCAATTGGGTTTAGTCTCCCTGGATAGTAAAAATCAACTAAATCCATAGTTTATTTTGTATAAATTGGAATCTTAATTCTACTCAGATAGACTTTCTTTCCAAAATGAGGCATCATACGAAGAAATATGTCTTTCAGATATATGTTAAAGATGGATTATCAACAATAATTCAATTCACCACTCTATCAGATCTAACTCCTTTTTGATTTTCTTATTCTACCATTTGATTTTCAACTTCAGTATTTCTAATTAAAAACTTATCATAAGCTTCATCTTTATTTCTCAACAAATATAAATTTTGTAATCTTAAAAAGATCGTCTCTATAAAAGTCACAGTAATATTTTTTCCCTCCTCTAATGATTAGTTGTTTTTCAAAGTCTCCTATATCAGTATGTAATTAAATCTCTTAATAATTCAGATTCCTCTAAATATTGTAAGCACATGATTTTCTTTAGTTTGCTTTTAGATTCTGCACAATCATCTTCAACCTTATCAATATTCGATAAAGTAATATTGAACATTGAAATAGCCTTCAGGATGTATTTTTCTTATATTAAGAATAAACTTAACATGTCCCTAATACTAGTCATGCCAAAATGTATAAAGAATCCGAAGATCAAGTAAAGCAAAAGTACTGGCGATTTTCTTCATACATTGAGTACAGATACAAGCCATGGCTATAATAACCATTGCCAATAAAATTGATTATTCTTGGTCTAGACATGACCTTATCAGAATTCAAAATGAAAGCATTCACACCCCACTATTTCCTAATAATTCCCACAGAGACCAATTGGCTCGGTACTATGGAAATATCAACACGTCATTCAAGTGCCAAAGTTTAACCAGATGTGAGTTTGAGAAGAATCTTTGCCTTCTCGTCAAGAACTTGAGTAGTTCTTGAGTCACCAAGATGACAACTTCTTCTCCCTCTACACTTGGGGTGTAAGACACAAAGTCTTTTTTGTTAGCACATATTGCCTAGTGGCACCAAGAATATAAGCACACAATCTATCACGATTGCCACAAGGTTCACACTTGGAAAACAACCGCAACAGTTTGATGATCATCCACTTTGGCTTCAGTAAAAATTTACTTTAGCCTTGAGTGGGATGTCATTCCACCGTAATATTTCGGCATTCAAACATAGTAGCCAGGTGTGGCCACACAACCAAAGCAGTTGCCTTTTTCCCGTTGAAGGTTTGATTGTTGGTTTCTGGCTTATAACCATTTTCTTTTATCATACCTCGATTACTGTGATTTTCTCTGACGGGTTTGTTCTCCTCGCAACAAGGCTGCTTCTAGTATGCCATTTCGTTTGCTTTGTCACCACAACAACGTTGCGTTGCGGTTTAAAATTATCTCCACCAAAAACAGCCAACATTAGCAGCCGTTATTTTCCTCCATAATAACAAGTAATTGTTGGAAAAAATTGGATGATATGGAGAATAAAAGGTTCTTAGCTTGAGGCGTGTTCAAAGAATCTGGTCCTGTAAGGAGTATTTCGCCTCACCGAGAGATCAATACATATTAGGCGTATCACCCAGGATTCAACAAGCTCTTCTAGTATAACTAGGAACAGAAACAAAAAGATTTATGAGAAGAAAAGCCCAGCACAAAAGAAATGGATGAAAAGTTTTAACTATTTTTCTTTTCACATACTAAAAGCATTAAAAAACAAAAGTATGTATATAATCCAAAAAACTTTACAATCTGATAGAAGAATACGCTTCAGATCAAAAATAGCCATAAAGGCTTTTGTTACAATAAAAAAAAAAACGTTCTTTCAAAATGTTGAATTCAAAGTTAGCCATAAAGGCTTCTCTTACAAAGCACTGAACGTTCTTTTCAATAAGTAACATTCTTAATTCAAAGCCATTAAAAGCTATCAAATGGTCAATTCTACTTTCAAATATAACTTTCAATTACCCACTAATGAGCATTCAAAAAAATCAGATTTATAATGTCCAAAGTAAATGTTCAAAATTAAACTAATTTTCTGTTACAAATATATTCAAGATTAATTACATAATAATGATTCATTTAATGTAATTGTTAAGAAAATGACCTAGACATAATTTTGGAGTATTTCTTTTTGACGATATTAAAAATATTTTATCATCAATGCTATCTGTAAAAAAAAATGACCTCTCCTCTAAAAATAGTGTTTAATGACTATATATATGTATAGAAAAAAGACTTAGACAAAATAACCAATCCAAAATCAAATAGGAAATAAATTAGGCCTGAAACCCGAAACACCCTCGCCTGCGTTAACCCTGGCGGCGCGAGCAACTCTCTCGCGTCGCCAGGCTCTTTGCTGCTTTGTTTTCAATTTGTGCTTCATTCTTTCCTTGCCTACACCTTGGAGCCAAAAAGAAAAAAACTGACTGCACCTCACGATTTTTTTTCTTTTCAATTGTTGTTTTTGTCTTCTTTTGATTTGTTTTGTCCCTTAATAAATAATCAACAATTTTATTCTTGTAGTTGTATAAAATACACATAACATTTTATTTTGCTCCCAATCTCTTTTTCAACGTACTACACATAGGACAAGTGATGCATTAAAAAAATACATAATTATAGTGAAAACATCAACAAATTTTCATAAATTAACGATAAGATATGTCAAATGATTTTTCTTAAATTAAAGTGTCTTTATTAGCGGGTTAGCATAGACCCCCTATTTGTAAACTAAAAGGGGAAGAAATACTATACGAAGATATTACTATTTAGAGAGTCAAATAGTTTTCTTCGATCGTGTTTTATCAAACCTTTATAAATATTTTGATTTATTAGCTATAGTATGGTGAGCTTGTAGTATTTTTCCACGTAATTCGCAAAATATGTAATTAAATCTTATTTTATAAGATATAAAAATATATTCCTCAATTTGCATCGAAAATCAAGCTATTTTTCATTCCCACATAAATTGACAACGAGACGGGAGTAACAATTGGAACGGTTATGTTACCTTACCTTCTGGATATCACTATATATGAACGGGCAAATTCTTGTATTAAGTACACAAAAGAAGTTAAAAAAGGAATTTTTACATTCTTATCCCACTTATTAAACCTTTTTACCCTACATGTTAAGTTTACATTTAGCATACTAAATTACCATTTATATACCATATCTAATTAAGGTATAATTAATGATGATTATTTATACTCCTTAATTTAGCACTTCCGTTATTTGACAGTACCAAGTACTAATATCTCTTATCTCTCTCCTAACCCCTCATCTCCATACCCCCACGTTCAATTTGTACCTCCACGCTTTATCTCCTCTTTTCCTTCTTCTGTAACCACTATCTTTACCTCTAAATTCAAACAAAGATCCTAGTAAACCCTACAAACAAATTCCTATCCTCATTTTTATTTACTTGAAGTTCATCAATGAAGATCAAGCAAGGTTCGAAAAACGAGTCTGGCCGGAGAAAGGAAGATTGAAACTCCTAATCGTGCTTTTATCATTTTGAAACTCCTGGAGAAAGGATTCGGAAAGCAAGAAACTTATCATTTTGCTTTTATTTCTGTAACCAAACGATATATTCCTAATCGTGCAGACAAGTCTGGCTGGAGAAAGGAGATTGAACTCCTCGAAGAAGAAGAAGAAGACATATTTTCTAGAAATTGTAGATAAATTGTAGAATTGTAGAAAAATTGTAGATAAATTGTAGACTGTTTTTTGGCAGAAGATTTTGTAAGAAGCTTTAGTCGTTTTGGATTTGTGAAAACAGAAAACAATGCATCTACAATCAGAATACAAAATAATCTACAATTTATCTACAAGATATCTACAAATTGGATACATTGAATTTTAATATCCCAATTCCCGATTTCAATTGTAGCATAATTGCATTTTCGACATAATTGTAGAAGATTTGTAGAAGTTTTAGTCTTCCAATCTACAATTTATCTAACAATTCTACAATTTATATACATTTATCTACCATATTTCTGGAAATATGTCTTTTCTTCTTCTTTGTCACGGCCCGGAATTTCCCACCATCAGGGATCGGGTGATGGCGCTACTCGTGGTAGCTAGGCAAGGCTCAACTTATTTACCTTTTCTGCACTAAACAATTATCTTTAACAATTTATAGCATTCAAATATGAACATTGAAATTTACTAAGAATAATAGCGGACCAGTCCTGATCCTATAACTCTGAACTCAAAACCTGCGGAACAGTTATAAAGCTCTACCAAGATTTGGTGGTCAATCACTCACGGAACCACTAAGAATATAGTAAATATAGAAGGTCTCTGAAAGAACATAGAAGTTGTCTGTCTCGAGACGAAGAGGAGTCAGAAGGAGAAGGAGAAAGAGAGACGCCGGGGGCCTTGCGGACACCTGCAAGGCTAGCCTCGGTTCGTGATATGAAAGCCTGCTCCCGTACTAATGCTTTGCTGCTAGGGTGCTCCTCAGCAACCTGGAACTGTGCAAAAAATGCACAGAAGCGTAGCATGCAGCAACAACCGACCCCATGTGCTGGGGTAAGTTTGTCTAGCCTAACCCCGGCAAGTAGGTACGAGGCTACGCCCGGAACCACATAAACGCCTCGTGCAGTTATAAATATACAACGGAAGACAAATTTGAACAACAACTAGCAATATGGGAGGGAGAACATGCTGTGGGAGATAACAATAGTAACATAACTTCCGAGTAACAACTAAAGCAGCTTAGATCTTTCACCAAATGACAAGGAAAAACAATGCTCAATATAAAACACATGGTATCGAATAACTTGTTGGCGGAGTGCAACCCGGTCCAGCATTCTACCATTGTTGCGCGCGATCACCCGATCCACAACATACATGACTGGTGCGGCGTGGCAACCCTACCACAATCATTTATCATTGTTCATTGTTTGCGGGCGCGCAACCCGATCCTCACATAGTTATTGTGTTTCGGCGATTGCACCCGATTCCTCATATCTTTTGTTGGGCGCGCAGCCCGATCCACATATTTAAACGTCGTGCTCCCCAAAACAACAGTCACGATTTAAGAGGCATAATAAAAAATAACGCCAAATATTGTTGACATAAACCCGGCAAGGGAAAGAAAAACAACAGTTCACCAACGTCCGCGGCAAGGGAAATAAATCAACAACGTTTCTCTTCCTTACTTTTCTTATGCTTATAATCCACTCTTTACCATGCTTGAGCCAACGCTCCATTACAGATTCAAGTCTTTCAATATACTTTCAACATATTCGTATCATAATCTTCGAGTCCAATGCTCCTAGGAGCAAATGAGTCATCATACCGTTCACATGTTTATTCACAACATATAGACAAGTCCTCCAATAAACACAATGAGTTCCACAACCAAGCATGATAATCACATATAAGGGACTCACGTCATGTGCTAGACACCAATCTACAATTCTACAATTTATCTACAATTTCTGGAAATATGTCTTCTTCTTCTTCTTCGAGGAGTTTCAATCTCCTTTCTCCAGCCAGACTTGTCTGCACGATTAGGAATTATCGTTTGGTTACAGAAATAAAAGCAAAATGATAAGTTTCTTGCTTTCCGAATCCTTTCTCCAGGAGTTTCAAAATGATAAAAGCACGATTAGGAGTTTCAATCTCCTTTCTCCGGCCAGACTCGTTTTCGAACCTTGCTTGATCTTCATTGATGAACTTCAAGTAAATAAAAATGAGGATAGGAATTTGTTTGTAGGGTTTACTGGATTTTGTTTGAATTTAGAGGTAAAGATAGTGGTTACAGAAGAAGGAAAATGGAGGAATAAGCGTGGGAGGGTACAAATGAACGTGGGGGGTATGGAGATGAGGGGTTAGGAGAGAGAAAGAGATATTAGTACTTGGTACTGTCAAATAACGGAAGTGCTTAAATTAAGGAGTATAAAATATCACATTAATTATAACCTTAATTAGATATGGTATATAAATGGTAATTTAGTATGCTAAATGTAAACCTTAAACATGTAGGGTAAAAAGGTTTAATAAGTGGGATAAGAATGTAAAAATTCCTTTTTTAACTTTTCTTTTGTGTACTTATACAAGAATTTGCCCGTTCATATTAGTGATATCCAGAAGGTAAGGTAACATAACCGTCCAAATTGTTACTCCCTCTGTGTCAATTTATGTGGGAATGAAAATACTTGATTTTCGATGCAAATTGAGGAATATATTTTTATATCTTATAAAATAAGATTTAATTACATATTTGCAAATTACGTGGAAAATACTACAAGTCACCATATATAGCTAATAAATCAAAATATTTATAAAGGTTTGATAAAACACGATCGAAGAAAACTATTTGACTCTCTAAATAGTAATATCTTCGTATAGTATTCTTCCCCTTTTAGTTTACAAATAGGGGTCTATCTAACCCGCTAATAAAGACAACTTTAATTTAAGAAAATCATTTGACATATCTATCGTAATTTATGAAAATTTGTTGATGTTTCACTATAATTATGTATTTTTTAATGCATCACTTGTCCTATGTGTAGGTACGTTGAAAAAGAGATTGGGAGCAAAATAAAAATGTTATGTGTATTTTATACACTACAAGAATAAAATTGTGATTATTTAATTAAGGGACAAAACAAATCAAAAGAAGACAAAAACAACAATTGAAAAGAAAAAAAATCGTGAGGTGCAGTCAGTTTTTTCTTTTTGGCTCCAAGGTGTAGGCAAGGAAAGAATGAAGCAACAAATTGAAAACAAAGCAGCAAAGAGCCTGGCGACGCGAGAGAGTTGCTCGCGCCGCCAGGGTTAACGCGAGGCGAGGGTGTTTCGGGTTTCAGGCCTAATTTATTTCCTATTTGATTTTGGATTGGTTATTTTGTCTAAGTCTTTTTTCTATACATATATATAGTCATTAAACACTATTTTTAGAGGGAGAGTCATTTTTTTACAGTAGCATTGATGAAAAAATATTTTTAATATCTCAAAAAGAAATACTCCAAAATTATGTCTAGGTCATTTTCTTACAATTACATTAATGAATCATTATTATTGTAATTATCTTGAATATATTTGTAACAGAAAATTAGTTTAATTTTGAATTTACTTTGGACATATTAAATCTGATTTTTTGAATGCTCATTTGTGGGTAATTTGAAAGTTACTATTGAAAGAAGAATTGACCATTTGATAGCTTTTAATGGCTTTGAATTAAGAATGTTACTTATTGAAAAGAACGTTCAGTGGCTTTGTAACAGAAGCCTTTATGGCTAACTTTGAATTCAACATTTTGAAAGAACGTTTTTTTTTTTATTGTAACAAAAGCCTTTATGGCTTATTTTTGGATCTGAAGCGTATTCTTCTATCAGATTGTAAAGTTTTTTGGATTATATATACTTTGTTGTTTTTTATGCTTTTATAGTAGTGAAAAGAAAAAAGTTAAAACTTTTCATCCATTTTCTTTGGTGCTGGGTTTTCTTCTCATAAATCTTTGTTGTTTCTGTTCCTAGTTATACTAGAAGAGCTTGTTGAATCCTGGGGGATACGCCTAATATTATTGATCTCGGTGTAGGCGAAATATCCTTAAGGACAGTGTCTTTGACACGCCTCAAGCTAAACCTTTTATTCTCCATATTCATCCAATTTTTCCAACAATTACGTTGTTATTATGGAGAATAACGCTGCTAATGTTGCTGTTTTTGGTGGAGATAATTTTAACCGCAAGCACGTTGTTGTTGACAAAGCAAAAGAAATTGCTACTAGAAGCAGCCTTGTGGAGGAGAACAACCGTCAGAGAAAATCAAGTAACAGGTATGATAAAAGAAATGGTTATAAGCCCAAAACCAACAATCAAACCTTCAAGGAAAAAGGCAACTGCTTTGTGTGTGGCACACCTGGCTACTATGTTGCTCAATGCCGAAATATGGTTGGGAATGACAATCCCACTAAGGCTAAAGTAAATTTTTACTGAAGCCAAAGTGGATGATATAACTGTTGCGGTTGTTTTCCAAGTGAACCTTGTGGCCAATGTGATAGATTGTGTGTTAGATTCTGGTGCCACTAGGCACATATGTGCTAACAAAAAAGACTTTGTGTCTTACACCCAAGTTGAGGAGGGAGAAGAAGTTGTCTATCTTGGTGACTCAAGAACTACTCAAGTTCTTGGAAAAGGCAAAGTTCTTCTCAAACTCACATCTGGTAAAACTTTGGCATTGAATGACGTGTTGTATGTTCCTAGTATCCGAGCCAATTTGGTCTCTGTGGGATTATTAGGAAAAGTGGGGGTGAATGTTTCTTTTGAATCTGATAAGGTCATGTTGACCAAGAATAATAATTTTATTGGCAATGGTTATTATAGCCATGGCTTGTTTGTACTCAATGTTATGAATGAAAATGCCAGTACTTTTGCTTACTTGATTGATTCTTTTAATTTATGGCATGCTAGATTAGGACATGTTAGTTTATCTTATATTAAAAAAATACATCCTGAAGGTCTTATTTCAAATATTAATTTTTCGAATATTGATAAGTGTGAAGTTTGTGCAGAATCTAAACAAACTAAGAAATCATGTGCTTCAATATTTAGAGAATCTGAATTATTAAGTTTAATTCATACTGATTTAGGAGACTTGAAACAAACTATGATTAGAGGAGGGAAAAAATATTATGTGACTTTTATAGACGATCTTTCTAGATATACAAAATTTTATTTGTTGAGAAATAAAGATGAAGCTTTTGATAAGTTTTTAATTTATAAATCTGAAGTAGAAAATCAATTAGATAAGAAAATCAAAAGAGTTAGATCTGATAGAGGTGGTGAATTTATTTTGTTGAATAATCCTTTAACATATTCTGAAGCTATTTCTTCGTATGATGCCTCATTTTGGAAAGAAGCTATTGATGTAGAATTAAATTCAATTTTACAAAATAAAACTTGGATTTTAGTTGATTTACTTCCGGGAGCTAAACCCATTGGTTGTAAATGGATTTTCAAGAAGAAACTCAATCCGGATGGTTCCATTGATAAATACAAAGCTAGACTTGTTGCAAAAGGTTTTACCCAAAAGCAAAATATTGATTATTTTGACACTTATGCTCCTGTAACTAGAATTTTCTCGATTCGCGTTTTACTTGCCTTGGCTTCTATTTATAAACTTTTTATTTACCAAATGGATGTTAAAACTGCATTTTTAAATGGTAATTTGGAAGAGAAAATTTACATGGAGCAACCTGAGGGTTGTATAGTGTCTGGACAAGAAAATAAAGTATGTAAACTGTTAAAATCTTTATATGATCTAAAGCAAGCGCCTAAACAGTGGCAAGAAAATTTTGATCAAGTATTGATTAATGATGGTTTTTCATCAATTGAAGTAGATAAATGTGTTTATATAAAAATGTGTAGATGGTACATGTGTTATTATTTGGCTTTATGTGGATGACATGCTTATTTTTAGTTCCAGCCTTGATTTAGTACATAAAATCAAATTTTTCTTGTCTTCTAATTTTGAGATGAAAGACATGGGAGAAGCTAGTGTTATTTTAGGCATGAAAATTATAAGAGATGGCAATAGTTTGATGTTGACTCAAGAACATTATGTTGAAAGAATTCTTAAAAAATTTGATAATTTTGATGTGGTACCAGTAAGCACTCCTTATGATGCTAGTAGTCAATTAAAAAAGAATAAGGAAGATGCTATAGATCAAAATAAATATGCACAAGTTATTGGTAGTCTAATGCATTTGATGAATTTTATTAGACCTAATATTGCATATGCTGTGTGTAGATTGAGTAGATATACTCAAAATCCGAGTCATGATCATTGGAATGCATTAGTAAGAGTAATGAAATATTTGAAAGGTACCATGAACTATGGTATTAAATATAGTGGATTTCCCACTGTACTAGTAGGATACAGTGATGCTAACTGGATCTCTGATTCAGATGAGACAAAATCTACTAGTGGTTATGTGTTCACCCTCGGTGGGTGCTGTGGCATGGAAATCAACTAAACAAACAATAATAGCTAGATCTACCATGGAATCTGAGTTTGTGGCATTGGAATTAGCTGGCAATGAGGCCGAGTGGTTAAAGAACCTTTTGGCAAGTATCCCACTAGGAATTAAACTGACACCTTCTGTGTCGATGCGTTGTGATTGCCAAGCTGCAATAGCCATTGCCAAAAATAAATCCTTTAATGGGAAGAGTAGACATATCCAATTGAGACATAATGTGATAAAGCAGCTGCTGAAAGATGAAATTATTTCCATAGATTATGTGAAGTCAGAAGTGAATTTGGCCGATCCTCTGACTAAACCTTTGGGAAGAAATTAATATCTGAAACATCGAGGGGAATGAGACTTTTGCCAATTTGAGTTATATCAACAATGATGGTAACCCAACCTATGTGATTGGAGATCCCATGAAGTAGGTTCATATGGGTAATAACAAGTCATTAGTTGATCAAATGTGCACTATTAAATTATATCCCTTCCTATGGTGTGTGTATATATAGTGCAAGACTGCAAGGAATGGGAGGCTGAGTTATTAAACTCTTAATCCAAAAATTCATAGCCTTTTTATAGGTGGTGTATTGCGCTGCAGAATACACTTGATGGATGGACCTATATGAGTGTGGAGTGGGACCGCTCCTATGAAATTTGTGGCGAAATTTCTAGAGCACTCATGAAAACCAGGCTCGCGCATGGCCTAGTGGCGCAAAACCGCGACAAACAACAAAGTGTATGCGGGTATAATGTGATAGATAAGACACTAAACTTACAAAAGAATTCTTGGTTCATAGAAGTTTTAAACTTCACCAATTGTTCTGTAAGTTTAATCTTATTTTATCTAGGTCTGGTTCATAGTCCAAGAGACACCAGATTCGATGCATTATGCTCATTTGTGAAAATCCAGCGAATTTTTTTTATTTTATTATAATATTCTTTTTTGAGCTATGTGGGGGATTGTTAAAAAAATAATATTTTTAATATCTCAAAGAGAATATCAAATTGAAAATAAAGTAGAATAATTTTGAGTATAGTGTTTATTAACATTGAATGAGTAATAAATTAGTTATATTTTTGTAAGTTTGAAATTGACCAAAGTTGGTCTTGTCCGTTTGCTTATAACTGTTTCAAATTCTTAGCATTGAATTCACAATGAATTCTTTACGTTTCTTTCATTAACTTTTGAGAATGCATTTTAACGTTTCAACTTAATGCTTTTTAATATTGTCTTCTTTGGACGTTACCTATCAGATGGTCCCATTTGATTTTGGACTATATATATATATATATATATATATATATATATATATATATAGTTTTGTGTTCTCATCTTCAGATGTAGTGAAAAAACAAAATAAATTTTTTCTATTATCTTGCTGGGTTATCTTTGTTAAACTTTATTGTTTCTG
>NW_017676358.1:24634-38511 GCF_001879085.1 Nicotiana attenuata
ATATTGCTTGAGAAAGAATATTAGGTTAGAAAGCTGTTGAACAACACCACTTTTGGATAATTGAAGAGATTCATTACTTGAACTTCAAAGTGTGTTTAGAGATAACGAAACTTTGGTGGGATAATTTAGAGCTGCACATATTGTCAGCTAGAGTAGTTCGAGAGAATGCTCTAGTAAATTATTGTAGTTGATCGAGAGATAATTACGATAAAACCATAGCTCTTAATCCTCATAGAGTATTACGGCGAGATTATAGCGAAAGAGTCAATACCTAAACTAGCGATTGGGGAAATCACTGCCCTAGACCTTTTTACCATTGAATTATCTTTGCTTTAGCTTATTGTTGTTTTTAATATTATTTGAAGTAGTTAAACAAAAAGAACCCAATCTTTATTGATCAAAATCTTGCATCTAGAAATTGGTTGAGTTGATAATAACATTGCCAAGAGTTGTAATAGATAGGTTAGTTCCCTGAGGATTCGACTCCGGACTTAAAACCGAATTATATTTGCAACGACCGCTTTGTCTTTTATAAGGCACAGTTGGGCGTGATCAAATTTTGGCGCCGTTTCCGGGGAACTAACGGTGTTATTTATTACAATTTAGAAGTAGTGTTAGAATTATTAGTTTGAATCAATTTTCGAAGGTGTTAAACAATCTTTTTATTGAAATTCTCACGTTTGAACTCTTGTGGAATTCAGGTGTATGCCTAGAAATTCTTCGAGGACTGGAGAACTGCTTGAAGGACTCTCAGACCCCGAGAAAACATTCAGGGCATTGAACCGTGCCAACAAGAGGATCCAACAATCACAACAGCCACACCAGCTCAAATTTGACATGGGTGACGTAGAAAACGTCAACGGAAACGTCGGGGATATGCCAGCTGCCCCAAACGTCAGAGTAGTGGCACCTCTTGTGCCAGAAACTGCACTTTATGATTTAGCACAGCCCACAGCTGACAACCTGGGTACTGCCATAGCTGTGCCAACAATTCAAGCGGAGACTTTTCAGATAACCAATAACATGCTGCATCTTCTGCAGAATAAAGGATTGTTCTCCGGGTCACACATTGAAGACCCTCAGCAACACTTGAAAAATTTTCTGTCGATTTGTGTGACCCAAAGGCAGCCGAATGTGACCCCGGATGCTATCAAGCTGTTACTGTTCCCATTCTCTGTGACCGGGGAAGCTCAGACTTGGCTGAATTCGCTCCCTATCAATTCCATTGTCACTTGGGAGGAATTAGTCAAGCAGTTCCTGAATAAGTTCTATCCACCCAACAAGGCTGCAAGACAGATTGATGAAATATTGCAGTACAAGCAGCAGCCGACTGAAACCTTGCAGGAAACTTGGGAAAGATTTAAAGGGATGCTAGTGAAGTGTCCTCACCATGGCGTTCCAGACCAGATGCTCGGTCAGAGGTTCTACATGGGGTTAACTGACAATCTAAAAGCCAATGTGGATGGTTCAGCTGGAGGTGCATTTTTGAGTAAGACATTCACCGAGTGCAAAGTCCTTCTTGACAAGATGTCCCAGAATTCGGGGTGGATGACTAGAGGTACAACACTGGCACCCATAGTGCATTCAGTTCCTCTTGACCCAAATAACTCGCATGCAGAGAACATGGCCACACTCATGACTCAGATGAGTATATTGACAAAGAAGATTGATGAGATGGGTACAAAACAGGTGCATATCATTGACACAACCAATGGAGGACTGTGTACACCCTGTGTTAATCAGTCTTATGTGTGTTCATGGAGTAGAGAGGTGAAAATCAAGGGGCAAGAGAAGATATGAATTATGTCAACAACTTTGGGGGTCAGAGACAAGGAGGACAACAGTGGAGACCAGCTCAAAATCAGCAATACAGACCAAACATGCCACAGCCTGGGGGTATGCAACCTCAAGGCCAAATGGTGCCAGTACCATATCAGAGGCAACAGGGCTATCCACAGCAAAATCAACAACAATTGACATATCAGCCACCTCCTCAGCAGCAAGATAACAACATGGTGGAGATCGGGGGAATGCTTCAGCAACGCATTGGGACAAACGGTAAAATGCAGGAAAAGTTGGCAGTGCATGATTCAGCTATAAAGAACATTGAAAACTCAGCTGGGGCAGCTGTCTATGGCTTTAAACAACCGCCCCCAGGGAACTTTGCCAGCGGACACAAACATCAACCCCAAGGAGCAAAATCAGAATCAGCTGATGGCAGTAAGTCTCCGGAATGGGAGAGATTTAGACAAAGAGCAGGAAGTTGCACAAGCCAGCAAAGAGACTACGCCAGCCACTCCAATTCTACTAGAGGTGGATGAACCAACAGAACTCGCTGAAGTGGTGGTTGAACAGGGTCATGATGACAAAGGTAAGGCTAAGGTAAGTGAAGAAGCTATAGAACAGGTGGTGCCTCTTGTTCCACAGAACCCCAACAGAGAGAAGCTAGCAAGCAGTGCACAAAGGTTGATACCTGCACCATTCCCTCAAAGACTGGTAAAACAAAAGAAGGAAGATCAATACAAGAAATTCATGGAGATGCTGCGTCAAATTCAGTTGAATATTCCTTTGATGGATGCCTTGAGGGAAATGCCAGGTTATGCGAAGATGATGAAGGACCTAATGTCACGGAAGTTTGATTTTCAAGACCTATCCACAGTGACTCTGACGCAGACCTGCAGCGCAGTAGTGACAAGACCGATAGCCCAAAAGATGTCCGACCCAGGTAGCTTCACTATTCCATGCACGCTTGGAGTTATGCCTTTGCAAAGGCATTATGTGATTTGGGAGCCAGCATCAATCTGATGCCTCTGGATGTATACACCAAACTGGGCATTGGCAGAGCTAGACCGACTTCGATGCTGCTGCAACTGGCTGACCGCACGGTTAAAAGGCCAACTAGGATTCTGGATGATGTGTTGGTGCAAGTGGGGAAGTTCGTGTTCCTTGCAGACTTTGTTATTCTAGACTGTCAGGTAGATGAGGAGATACCTATCATTTTAGGTAGGCCATTTTTGGCCACTGGGAGAGCACTGATCGATTGTGAGACTGGGAATTAAAAATGAGACTGAACGATGAAGAAGTTATATTCAATGTTCCGAACTCCATGAGGAGACCCAGTGAATATGCTAATTTCTCCCTAGTGGAGGCAGTGGATGTGATCCTACAAGAAGATGATGTGACCCTGACTGCTAAAGATCCATTGGAGGCATGCCTGACAAATTTAGAAGAGATGGATGGTGAAGGGTTAGCTGAGTGGGTCATGGCACTTGAAGGCCAAGGATTCTGGAAAAGGGAACCTCAGTTCGAGTCCCTTGAGTTAGAAAAAAGAGCTACACCTCCAGCAAGGCCATCAGTAGAGGAGCCTCCCAAGCTGGAGCTAAAACCGCTCCCAGCTCACCTCAGGTACGTCTTCTTAGGCCCTGATTCTACCTTGCCTGTTATTATATCATCCGGTTTGCTAGATGTGCAGGTAGAACAGCTCCTACAGGTACTACAGGAAAGTAAGACTGCCATTGGCTGGACCATGGCAGACATAAAGGGTATCAGCCCAGCCTTCTGTATGCACAAGATTCTCTTGGAAGAAGGGGACAAACCTTCCAGAGAACATCAACGAAGGCTGAACCCGAACATGAAAGAGGTAGTGAAGAAGGAAGTGATCAAATGGTTAGATGCGGGAATCATCTTCCCTATCTCTGATAGCAATTGGGTCAATCCTGTCCAATGTGTGCCGGAAAAAGGGGGAATGACTGTTGTGCAAAATGAGAACAATGAGTTGTTCTCAACTCGTTCAGTCACGGGATGGCGGATTTGCATGGATTACCGAAAATTGAACATAGCCACCCGGAAGGACCACTTCCCCCTGCCATTCATTGACCAAATGTTGGACAGGCTGGCCAGGAGATCGCACTTCTGTTTCTTAGATGGATATTCGGGGTACAATCAGATATCTATAGCCCCCGAAGATAGAGAGAAAACATCCTTCACTTGTCCGTATGGCATCTTCGCCTTTCGGAGAATGCCTTTTGGGCTTTGCAATGCACCAGCGACATTTCAACGGTGCATGTTAGCCATTTTCATAGACATGGTGGAGGACATTATGAAGGTTTTTATGGATGATTTCTCCGTGGTGGGGGATTCATTCGAGGACTGTCTTCACAACTTAAGAAGAGTGCTCAAAAGATGTGTGGAGACAAATTTAGTGTTGAACTGGGAGAAGTGCCATTTTATGGTACAAGAAGGGATAGTCCTGGGGCATCGAGTGTCCAGTAAGGGAATTGAGGTTGACCATGCTAAGGTTGACGTGATTGAAAAGCTGCCACCGCCTACTTCAGTCAAGGCGGTGAGAAGTTTCCTTGGGCACGCCGGGTTCTACAGGCGATTCATAAAAGATTTCTCCAAAATTGCTAACCCATTATGCAAACTCCTAGAAAAGGATCACCCCTTTGTGTCTTCTAATGATTACAGGTTGGCATTTGAGGAGCTGAAGAAGAGATTGGTGACTGCACCCATCATTGTTGCACCCAACTGGGAGCAACCATTTGAGCTCATGTGCGACGCAAGTGACTATGCCATAGGAGCAGTTTTGGGGTAGCGAAAGGATAAACTGATGCACCCGATTTACTATGCAAGCAGAACGCTAAGCGGTGCACAACTCAATTACACAGTGACGGAAAAGGAGATGTTGGCTGTTGTTTTTGCATTTGACAAATTCAGGTCATACTTGATTGGCTCGAAAGTTATTGTTTACACTGACTATGCAGCAATTAGGTACCTGATAGAAAAGAAGGAGTCAAAGCCACGCTTGATTCGCTGGGTTCTTCTGTTACAAGAATTCGATCTGGAAATACGTGACAGAGAACCAAGTAGCTGACCACCTCTCAAGGTTAGAAGGAGCTGAAAAGAAGGTAGAGGTTGAGGATATAACAGAGACATTCCCGGATGAACTGTTACTAGCAATGACGATGGAGGAGGCACCATGGTATGCTGATATTGCTAATTATTTAGCAAGTGGTATTATACCTTATGAACTCTCCTCAATTCAAAAGAAAAAGTTCTTTCGTGACTGTCGGTATTATTATTGGGATGAACCTCTATTGTTTAAAATATGTGTAGATAACATGATTCGGCGGTGTATCCCCGAGAAAGATCAACATTCTGTTTTGCAGGCTTGCCATGCTTCACCATATGGTGGACACTTTGGAGGAATTCGGACAGCAGCTAAGGTGTTGGAGTCGGGCTTGTACTGGCCTACTCTGTTCAAGGATGCCCATGCTTGGGCTAAAAGCTGCGATGAATGCCAAAGGACTGGCAACATATCTCGTAGACACGAGATGCCAATGACCACGATTCAAGAGGTGGAGATTTTTGACATGTGGGGGATCTACTTCATGGGTCCATTCGTCATCTCGTATGGTGACAAGTACATATTGGTAGCAGTTGACTACGTCTCCAAGTGGGTCGAAGCAGTGGCTCTCCCAACCAATGATGCTAAAGGGTAACAGGATTTCTAAAGAAGAACATTTTCACACGTTTTGGTACCCTAAGAGCTATACTCAGTGATGGCGGAACTCATTTCTGCAATAGAGCGTTCGCACGGTTGTTGGAAAAGTATGGAGTCCGTCATAAACTGACCACCCCGTACCACCCACAGTTGAGCGGGCAAGTTGAAGTGTCCAACAGGGAGATTAAAAGTGTCTTTACAAAAATAGTGAATGCAACAAGGACTGATTGGGCAAAGAAGTTGGATGATGCATTGTGGGCGTACCGCACAGCCTTCAAAACCCCAATTGGTATGTCACCGTACAAGTTGGTGTTTGGCAAGGCATGCCACCTCCCAGTTGAGCTAGAGCATAAAGCACTTTGGGCATTGCGGCAGTTGAACTTAGACATGGAGACAACATGTACTAATAGAGTCACTGGGTTACATGAGCTCGAGGAATTCAGGTTCCAGGTTTTTGAGAGTGCTAGATTATACAAAGAAAGGATGAAATTAATGCATGATAAGCACATCTTGGATCGAAACTTCAAACCCGGAGATCTAGTGTTGTTATACAACTCGAGATTGAGATTGTTTTAGGGTAAGTTAAAGTCCCGATGGTCAGGACCCTTCAGAGTGGTGCAAATGTTCTTAAGTGGAGCTGTCGAGATTGAATCAGAAGATGGGACAAATAAGTTCACAATAAATGGGCAAAGGTTGAAACATTACCTTGGAATGGCTGAAGAAAAAGGGGATAGAGTGGTAATCACTTTGGAAGAGCCCTAGTACGCGAATGAGGAGTGATGATCAAATGCTTGCGTCGTGCCGCGACGTTAAATCAGGCGCTGCGTGGGAGGCAACCCACGAGTGTTGTTGTTAGTGTGTTCATGTAACTTCATACAAAAAAAAAACAACGCCAGCACCGCGACTGCGGTGCCACCACGGTAAACCGCGGAGGAAGGCAAACATTCTGCCTCAGATTTTACATCCCACCGCGATCGCGACGCGATCGCGGTAAACCGCAGTGAGGCGTGAACATTCTGCCTCAAATTTCTAACACACCGCGACCGCGGGGGTACCAGGTATTTTTAATTTTTTTTCTTCTTTTCCGTTTTTCTTATTCTTTTCCTCTTCTTTTAATTTAATAACCCCCTATTATAACAAAACCCCCCTCCCCCAAATATCAAAACAACCGACACCACCCCTCATTCTAATTCTTCATCTCCCTCTCATCACAACCCTAACTCCCAAATCCCTTCTTCTTCTCTTTCTTCTTCACTCATACTAACATCCCCCACCTCCATTCCTCTCACCCATTCTTCAACTAAGGTATGTAGTTACCTCTCCTCTCTCTTTTCTCTGGTTTTGTGTTGTATTGTGTTGTAGCTTATGCAGTTTTATGTTGATATGGTGTTGTAATTGTTTGTAGATTTTTGTAGTTTCTTCCTGTTTTTCTAGTTAAATTTCGTTTTTGACCATGATTGGTAAAGGGGCTGTTTATTTAATATGGTGGAACGGTGTTGTAAGTGGGTGATTGAATGAAGAAAGTGTGGGGTGTGTGGGTGTAGTGTTGATACCCAATTTTTCCCTAGTAATTTTATACTCAAAATACTTCCAAAATAGCATATATGTGCATATATAAGCACACCCAAGAGTTCTGGCATTTTTAATGATTTTTAAACCAATTCATTGCCTATTTTAATACAACAAAATCGAATAATTATTCCCAAAATTATCATTTTAGTGAATAATTTATTTTTATTCTCACATTTGCACCAAAATATAATTAAGGTAATTTTTTCATATTTTTGCAAATTTATTTGGTATTTTTAAAGCTAAATTGCATATAATTGCAATTATAGCCTGTTTTGTAATTAATAGCATTTTATAATTACAAAATTAGTTCCAGTATTTTTAAGTTAATATTTATGTAATATTTGTTTACTCAGTATTTTTAATTTATTTTTAAAACCATCATTGCTATTTTTATTAAATAAAACGGGGGAAAAGTGGCTATTTAAAATCTGGCCTCAATTTCATTTTAATTACAGCCCAATTTGCACCTCAATTCAACCCAATCCCAACCCCCAAATCAATTTAAACCCGATTACTTGATCTAATCGCCTAAACCCGCCCGTTTTCTTTTTAAAATCTGAGCCATTGATCATTTTGATCAACGGCCCAGATCTCTTCTTTCCTTTTTAATTCCAAACGACCCCTAAACCCCACCCCATTCTTTCAGAAGCGCCGCCTCTAACTCCTCTCTTCTCTCAAATGCTCTCGAGCTCTCTCGAAACCCTAATCGCTCTTTGCCACCTCCAACCCCAAATCCACCGGAATCTATGGCTGTTCTAACCATGGACGACCTATTCTCACCCCCTACTGCTCTCACGTGCTTGATACCTGAAGGTTCGAGGCCGGACCTCGAAGGTCCTCGCTCAGACCTTCATCGATTCGAAGTTTCCAGCCATCTCCGGCCTTGCTCCGGCGTGTCTTAGCCTCCTGAGCCTGATTCCGACCTTATCGACTCCGGATCTGATCTTGTCTCTTCCAAGCCTTTCTCGTTTCTAGGGTTCTCAGAAACCCTAGCCTATTCGAGTTTCTTTTTCGTTTATTTGTTCGGATCTGTGCTCGATCTGTGCTATATGTGATGTCTTAAACGTTTTCCCCGATTTTCCTTTTTAAAATCTTTTGATTTCAGACTAGGGTTTCTGAGTCTGTTGTTAATGTTTTGTTCGATTCATTTGTTTATCATCTCTATGTTTGATTGGTGTTGAAAACCTAATTTTTGGAGATTTGTTTGAGTTTCTGAGTCTATCTGTTTGATTTACTTTGTTTGCACCTGATTAGTGTCGAAAACCCTAATTTTGGGGGTTTATTTGAGCTTCTGAGACTGTTTGTTTGTTTTACTTGTTTATCGCCTCTAAACTCGATTGATTTCGAAAAAACCCTAGTTTCTTCGGGGTTTACTCAAGTTCCTAAAGTTTACTTATGCGATTCTCCTATTTAAAATTGTTCTACTTTATTTGAAGGTTTCAGCATCTCTTTGTGTGATTCTTTTGATTCTGCTTTCTTACTATCTGTCAAACTCAATTATGTTTTCAGAAAGGTTTTCACCTAACCTTTTGCATGCTTTTGATCTTTTCTCTCTTACTAAGCCAACGAAATTTGACCTACATGACTATCATGCTATTACTGTATGCTACCTCTCCTTGCCGTAGCTTGGCCTCACATGTCTATTACTTGTGCACCTCATTTATATATTGAGTCCCTTCTGTGATTGATTTTCAAAACTTTTCCTTGTGCAGTTCTGATTTTTTACTCGCCCGTTAAGGGTTAATTGATTCTCCTTCTTTGTTTGGCCTTACCAGACCCTTTCCAAAATAAGTACACTCCTTTATTTAGACTTAATCCCCTACTATATGGTTTTACCGCTCTTTTTATGGCAACAATCATTCTGCTTACAAATTGATTTTCTTTCCTTATATTAATCCTGTTAAGTGCCCATTGAGCAGTAATCCCTTGATTAAAGGGAAAACCTATGTTAATTGATTTTGACTATGATTATTTCCATGTTTGTGTTGAAACTGTATTTGTTACCTTGTTTTCTACTCGTTTTCAAAACTATAAATACCTGCAATTCTTCCCTTTCAAGGGAGTGGGAACATGAACAAGTCATCACTTCTTTTCTCAAAATACACTCAGATTTTCTTTAAAAAATATTCGAGTTCTCTGTACTCATAAGCTTAAGGTTCTTTTGATTGTGGCTTGGTTTGAAAGTATCCTGCTTCTCTTTGCTTGCTTCTTCTGCAACTGGTATGTTACCTTTGTTTAATTTCTGCCACTCCCCTATGTGTTTATTCTCCAATTCATTCTTTATTGGGTTTACCGCTTCCATAATGTAAATTTTGCAAGTTGGTTTGTCTCTTTGCTATGCTCCTACATGAATCCCTATCCCCCAATCCCTTTTGTATGTTGAGTTATGGTTCAGAAACATGACAACACTTGACATTGTTGTTCATGTATATGGACTGGACTCCCTAAGTCCTAAACTCTTTCAATTCCCATTCCCCTTTCCCCTTTATATGTATCTTGAGCTTAAGACCTTGGTCTGGCAGTGTCCTAATCACTGTCTAGACCATAGTCTGACCTTCAATAGGTCTGTGCTCTTATTTGCTGGCTGAACATGCTTGGTCAGGGGTGTGCCAGCCTACCTCATGGTTAGGTATGACCACCAGCCTGCCTTGGCATTCTCCCCCCCTCTATTGCACTTGCACTCATTCTTAGAATTTAAGTTCTACCCCTCTCTTGTGAGCCTTGCTTTGGGACCCCTGAGCTCCCTCTGAACTTAGACACCTGAGGGTTGGCTCTTCCACACTGCACTATAACTCATTCTGATTAATATATTGGGTGTAAGCACTGCCGGGGGTTCCTGAAACCCACTGGATCTCTGAAACACCCTAGATAAGAGAAGGCCTTGGAAATCTGGATCTCGGAAGTGGCTCAATCTCATATTATTAGACACTAAGTCTGAATTAGGCTGCTCGGATGTAGCTGATAGCTTCTGATGTACTTTTAATTTCAGTCTTGTTCTACTGGTCTGTAATGATTTGTATAAACTCGTGGGGATTTAGTGAAAAAGGGAGGGGTTACTTTTATGCACAAAGGGTAGAAAATATGCCTATAGGATTTTGTCTCTAATTTGTGCAATTTCATACGTAGAAAGCATGTCTATAGGATTTAACTTCTGAATTCTGCAACTACGCATATAGATACCATGCCTATAGGGGTTTGCATCTCTGCATATAATAGCATCATTAGGCAAATAGATAGGTTTAATAATTAAATGACATATGTAGATATCTTGGTTTACAAGGCTTCCATTAGTATTTTAAAAGGTATCAGGTATAGAAAGCATGCCTATAGGGATTTCGAAACCAAATATTGTCTCAGTTATTCAAAGCAGTGCTGATTTTACTAAAACAAACGACTTTTCATTCTAAACCTACTCGCATGAACTCTGGTAAACATTTCCCAACCGATCTGCATTCTGGAACTCGTTTAGTTGTTAAACCACGTACCCTTTTTCTGAAAGTTTTTGTTACTCTGAAATTTTCTTTTAAAATCAGCTTGTGTTTTAAAATCAGTAGTTCTATCCAACACATAGACAAAAAAGGTTAACTAATCAACTGGATCATGTCTTAAACAACTGCATTCGAGTAAGCCTAATGCAGACTTCCTATCTAAAATATGTGTCGAACCAGTCCGCTCATCGCTTTAATTTAATTTAAGACCAAACCAGTACGTGCAAGACATGCTAAACTCTATGGCTTTATCTGATTTTAGGAGGCTTATGTGAGCCCTACTTGCTTATTTGCTTTCCCCTTTACTTGCATTATGTGTTTTGATTGACGCCTTAGTATTTTGTCCTTTGAAAACTCTCCAAAAGGCCCCAAACCCCTCTCCCATTAGGACTAGTTAGTCCAAATGCCTCCGGGACTGATAGGATTGGGATGGGTACTAGCATGCAATGAGTAACGAGACATTCCGCGCTTTAATACCTTAATGGGGTGGGAAGGGTAGATATGGATATGATGACCACGCGATAACACCACGTGTATAAACGGTTACCGGGTGTTGTGTGGGGTGATCCATGTTATTTATAAACCTAGGACCCCCTTTCCCTTTACTTGTTTATGTTTATTTTCAGAATTGTTTAAACTATTTCCTCAAAATTTCTGCTTTCTTTATTTTTCTCCAAACTTTCAATTCACTTGCAACATTATGTGTCAATCCCCTTCTATTTGAGACCTCCATCTGCTTACTTGTTACTTAAAGTCACAATTGTAACATGGCCGGGAACTACACTAGTGGATCTTGAGGGGTGCCTAACACCTTCCCCTCGAGATAATTTCTAGCCCTTACCCGAACTCTGGTTCTTCATCTCAAATTCTTCCTTAATGTGTCCTAATGCACTATAATCATTAGGTGTCGACTTTTCAATTCCAAAACCAATTCCCAAACGGGAATAGAGTTGTCTTTTCCAAAAAATGTCGTAAACCCGATTTCTTGGGAAAAAGGGGGCGGCGATAGCATGGCGACTCTTCAATTCCAAAACTCTATTCCTAAACAGGAATAGAGTTGTCTTTTCCAAAAAAAATGTCGTAAACCCGATTTCTTGGGAAAAAGGGGGCGTCGACAACATGGCGACTCTCCTGGGGACTCTTTAGGCTTTTACCATTTCATGTTATATGTGACTTTATTGTTTTCTTTTATTGCTTTTGGTTAATGCCTTTATTCAAAACTGACTTGTTTCTTCTGTTTCTTTTTCTTTAATTACTTTCATTTACCGCTTTCCATCAATAATGTTGTAATTACGAGCAATTATTGTAATCATTATCTTATGAACGTGAAAATACGTGACAATCTGTTTCATTCTTGTGATTGCATCTTCAACATCATATTCCACTCGTGCCACACAAAATACCATAGCAACGCTTATAATGAGTTGTTGCGCTCTTCCGATATTATTACCCCCTAAATTTGGCAAAGGCATATTTGCGGTAAAACCAGTCGATCAGCGGTGCAGTCGACGGTTCCGTGCCTTTCCCTCTTGAGTTGTCCGCTCAAGGGTACCAGTCTAGCACCTCATAGAAACCTTATTCTATTTAACTGTGCATGCATCACTGTCAAACCTAGTCGAGTCAGTTATGCTGTCCACATAATGACTCTTTAAGATAGCCTTGTCCAAAGTCCACTAGGTTTCCTTGGAACCCAAACGGACAACACCACGTTCTGTGGATTTATTTGGAGAACTAAATGCTGCTATGCTAATTATTGGTTTAAATAGTCGAGTCCGGTGGGAGTAAGGGTCTAACCATTTTGTTTTGCAGGAAATGAATGACGAAGTCCCCAACTTCGGTATGGTTAGCACGCCCTCACTCTTGCTGACCCGGTGGAGGAATCTCCCATCAAGTGACCAAATCAATGAAAGGAAAGAGAGGGTCATCAAGGCTAGAGAAAAGCTGGAGGATCTGATCAACGAGAACATCAACATGGGGAAGGTCCTTCTGGGACCAAATAGATAGGATTCTTTTCTTTTGCTTTAAATGTAATAAGGCCAATGGCCATTAGTGACATTTTTTTATTTCCTGCAATTTTAGTGTCGTTTTGGGATTCGTCTTATTTTTATCAATAAAATGAGGCATTTAGCATTATAAGTTCTCCAAATTAACTTGTCGCTAGGCCTACCTCGGGCACAACGAGGCTCCCAAATTAGGACACGATTTATATTCTTGTACTATGTGTTTAAATACTGCAATGTTTTTCTCCTCATGATCCACACTAACTTGTTACCTTTTTGTTTTTACTTTTTGTTTTATTCCCCTTCCCCAAAGGTTAGTTCGCGCACTCAGGCATGATCATCTTAGGCAGAAGGGCACATCTCAGCAATTGGTCCATCAGAACCACCAGGGCCCGGAAAGCTTCGGGGTAGCAAGGCTGAACAAAGCACTATGCATTATCTTTAACTTTTTCGCTAGTCGATTTCCTTTCCGTATTATCTTTAAATTTCGAAAAGAGCTCCGATATTCAAAACAATTATGGAATTTATCAAAGTATTTCAGTTTCTTATAAATCTTGCTCTTATTATTTTCTCTATCATTTACTTTATTTACACAACATTACTATTACTTATCTTGATGAACCGACGAGTGTGACATGCGACGAGGTAACGTAACAAACGGATATAGACTCAGAAGAGGATGAGATACCGGAAGAGATCGTTAAAGAGGTCGAGGACTTTGAGAATAGACCTAAGTCTAACCTGGACGAAACTGAGGTCGTCAACCTGGGGATACAGAGAATGTCAAGGAAACGCGCATCAGTGTTCACTTGTCACCGTCAGAAAAGGAAGAGTGCACGGAGTTATTAAAAGAATATGAGGACATATTTGCCTGGTCATATGATAATATGACCGGTCTCAGTACATCCATTGTAGCTCACAAATTGCCAACAGATCCGACATGTCCGCCGGTAAAACAGAAACTCAGAAAGTTCAAGCCAGACATGAGTTTGAAAATCAAAGAAGAAGTTACCAAACAAGTCAAAGCCAAGGTCCTCAGGGTAGTGGAGTATCCGACATGGTTAGCCAACATTGTGCCAGTGCCGAAGAAGGACGGGAAGGTCAGAATCTGTGTCGACTACCGGGACCTCAACCGGGCCAGTCCGAAAGACAATTTCCCATTGCCGAACATACACATCCTGATCGACAACTACGCCAAGCACAAGCTGCAGTCATTTGTCGTATGTTTTGCTGGATATCATCAGATATGGATGGACGAGAAGACGCAGAAAAGCGGACTTTCATTACGTCGTGGGGAATGTATTGTCACAGATG
>NW_017676358.1:40921-46543 GCF_001879085.1 Nicotiana attenuata
TCGAATCCTCAGGGAACTAACCTATTTATTACAACTCTTGGCAATGTTATTATCAACTCAACCAATTTCTAGATGCAAGATTTTTGATCAATAAAGATTGGGTTTTTGTTTAACTACTTCAAATAATCTTAAAAACAACAATAAGCTAAAGCAAAGATAATTCAACGGTAAAAAGTTCTAGGGCAGTGATTTCCCCAATTGCTAGTTTAGGTCTTGACTCTTTCGCTATAATCTCGCCATAATACTCTATGAGGATTAAGAGCTATGGGTTATCGTAATTATCTCTCGATCAACTACAATAATTTACTAGAGCATTCTCTCGAACTACTCTGGCTGACAATATGTACAGCTATAAATTATCCCACCAAAGTTTCGTTATCTCTAAACCCACTTTTAAGTTCAAGTAATGAATCTCTTCAATTACCCAAAAGTGGTGTTGTTCAATAGCTGTCTAACCTAATATTCTTTCTCAAGCAATATGAGGTAATTAGACACGATTAATCAAGGGCCCATTCGATTAATCACCATACAAAACGTAGTTGAACAATCATATAATAAATCCGGCTCGATTATAACGAGTTGAGCCAAAACTTCAATCAACAATTGGTTCCATCAACCCTAGATAACGAGTTTAGCTAATCATAACAAAATAAGAGAAAACTACTAAATTGTTCATAATGTAAAATTGCAAGAAATAAAAGAGATAGAAAAACTCTAATATTTTGGTTGATCTTCTCACACTTGTTCTTGCCTCCAAAGTAGTCTAAAAACAAGCCTAAAAAATCTTGGGCGAGCTTGACCTTTATAGGTTAAGTGAATTTACCCCCATACTTCCAATTTTACCCCTAAAAATTAATGTTCCAGAGCTGGACTAGCGCGGCCGCGCTCGTGGGCGCGCTAATGGCCGCGCTAGTTCTCAAACATTCTGCCTCGACCATCTGGACTAGCGCGGTCGCGCTAGTGGACGCGCTAGTCCAGGCCTTTATTTCAGCTATTCTTTTTCTCGTCTTCTTGCATACTCAGCTCCTAGGGGTCTTTCTTGCTTCAATGTAGCTCCAATCATAGCTTTAAGGCCTCATACAAGCTCCTCACTCCTGCAACGTGTGAAATTCACAATTAGAGCCCATTTTTCATCATTTAACTATATTATAACATTGAAACATAATCAAGCTGGAGCATAAACAATCGCCAAATTACATAAATCTAGCCTATTATCAACACCCCACACTTAAATCATTGCTAGTCCTTGACAATCCACCACACTCTATAGAGGTTCCTTCACTAAACATTATCCCCTAACGCATCACACCCAGAACAAATCACATGAGTTACGCCTAGTAGTGAACAATCTTAGCCTCAAAAGTCAACTCTCACGTGCCGTGCAATATTCATACTTTCTCAAGCTACTCTACACAGAAGTCAAGACTTGCCTTTCCTTCATGAATCACATGCCCTCATATTCACACAAGAGAGTAGTTCCACATATAATGATATTTAGAACAATTAGGAACTTAGACAAAATTCGCTCACTCTCAAAAAGAACATTCACATGCCACAAAGATGCACCATAGGATTGCTCGTAGTGTACTACTCTACTAATTGAGCCCACTCAGTCTAAGATCAATTGGACTTCACTTGGTTGTAATGTAGGCTAAGGGACGGGTAGGATATATTTGGATATAGTGACTAACCTCCCTAAGCACTTTTAATACAATTACATTAACCTTTACAACCATACTTATGCCAACCAAACACTCCACCACATTGATTTACAACACCCCCATCATTAGGTGCAATTTGTACAAGCTACCACTTATCAACCACTATAATTATTTATAACTTTTTGTTTTTGTTTTCGTGGAGCTTCTTCTTTTATGCTTCAAAACCAGCACCTTTCCACTCAAAAAACAAACCACCACCCCACACTTTTGCTTTTGCATATTGTCAATACTATTCAAGTGCTTATTGGGAGGTAAAAGGGTTCAAACAGCAGGCTATTCAAACAATTGGGTAAGGTTCGCAATGTGGTTGCCAAAGAAACAGGCTTGTAAGCTCAACGGGGTTAACTAAGATGTAATGCATTCAGATGGGTTTACTATATATGTCTGGCTCAACAACAAAATGCCTATATCACTTCTAAAACTGAATGAAATTACTATTTCGCATTGCAAACACACAGGGCAAGCTCTAGGCATCAAATGTGAATCATGGAATACAGTAAAACTCACACACACATGGCACATGACTCACTCTGAATTAGTACATCAAGACATTCTCTTTTGAGTGTTCAAGTTAGATACAAACATACAATTTGAAGGCACTTAAACAAGATTCAACCCTTGAAGCTAAGCGTTACACTCTAGTGTCTATTGTGTTCGGGTGTAAAAACACTAAGGGTTTTTTCCTTCGATTTTAGCTCGTAGCCCATTAATCCTAATCTAAAACTAAAAAGGACAAAAACAAAAGCTACCTATACCCGGTTCAAGTTAAACCCTTGGAAAAGAACCGTGGCCCAAAGAAAAATCAAGGGGGAGTTACTACACTACCTAAAAATAAAATAAAAATCTTTTTTGATATTTTCTCTAGACTAACTTCCCTCAAGAAAATTGTCTAAAGGATCTGTCATCAGGAAGAGTCTTCATATTTTCCTTTTTTTTCCGACTTAGTCCCTCAAGAATCCCGGCGAAAGAGATCCATCGTCGGGACAAGGCACTTACCTACTTTAAACTAATGAACTCTTACTCAACACCAAAACAATCAAAGCAAAACAAAACAAAACAAAATTAAACAGTCAATTGTTACAATTACATACATACAATGAAGTATCCCCCACCCTACACTTAAAATAAAGACATGTCCCCATGGCTTAAAATTGAAAGAACAGTGAGGTAAAGGAACTTCCCTGAAGGCTCACTCCTGGTCGGAGACGGTGTCTGGGTTCACATGGCAAGCACGACCCAGAGCTCTCAGCCAACCCAAAAATTTCTTCTCCGACTTCACCTGTCGGTCAGCCAACACATCAACGCGGGCACCCAAATCAGTGACTGAGGTACGCAACCCAGCCATCTCCTGCTCCAACACGGTGAAACGGGATACCCGGGCAGCACTAGAAGATGTTACAGTCACAGATGGTGCTGCAACTGCTGCATCGTGCTCATGGGCCTGTGATCCGGCCCCCACATCCTCTTGCTCGGTCTCCTCTTCCTCCGAGTCATCAGAGCCACCACCATCCTCCTCACCTGCTGCCGCTGGCTCCTTCTCATGGTAACCTTGTTAGCCCGGAATGTGCGGTCTTTTTGTTCTAGCCCATCCACACGTAGATTCTCGGGCACCCGAGCTTGCCTGCACAGCTGAGTAACTAAGGAGGGGAAAAAGTACCCATACCTTTTAACTGGGCATCGGATGAACATTTCCTCGTGTATCACTTTGGCCACATCGAAGTCAAGACCCTTGATGAAGCACCAAATCAAAGCAACTCGGGGCCCATTTACCTCTGTATTGTTGGAGGACGGAATCAGGCGGTTGTTAATCAGATACAACCAGCGCTTACCTTCAATGGTGAGTGCCGATGAGTGAAACTTCTCACCATACTTCATCCAGACCACCTCTTTCCCGGGTACACAGATCGCGTCAAAGAATCGCTCCCACTTTGCATCTGTTGGGTTACGACCATACTCATAAAAGTCATCATAATCAACCACATGAGGGGGCAGCTGGTACGCCGTCCGAATCGCCTCAATAGAGGTATTCACCGCCTTTGCGGCGCACTGTGACAATTCCATTGTCATGCTCCGACACATTGGCGTAGAACTCCCGAACAACCATGACATTGCCCTCACCTGACTCATTAATGAAGGTTTGCAACCCCCGCCTCACCAGCTCCGTGTACATATGAGGGCAGTGTAGCTGGCCGAACCGATGTCAATACCCCTCTCCGGAATCGGATTTTTTGTGGCCTTCTCCGCGAAGCGATCCTGAGCCTTGGCCGAGACAAATCTGTTACTATCAAAGGAGCGTGCAGGGGGTGCCCCTTGTGTTCTGGACGAGGCGGCTTGGTTGCTAGAAGATGCACCCGTGGCGCGGCGTTTCCGTGATGGAGCCATGATACGTGCAAAACGGGACCATATTAGCACAGCCCAACACAAAGTTGTGACGTAATGTGGTTACTCAAACTTCGCACGCATAAGTGGTCACAAGCTACATAATTACGTTCACTGAGGCCTTTCCACAAACACCTTGTGGGCATTAGGCACTCACAACCCATTCAAAGCATTTTACAACATCAACCCACCACAAAATCTTCCCAAAATCACAAATCAAGTGAAACAACACCCCCATCAAACTCACCACCCACAAGCACTACAACATATGTTACCAATTCTACTATGCAAAAACAAAGAAAGACTACTACAAAAATGCACACTACAGCACACAAAATTCTGCAAAAACAATTAACAAAAACAAAGACAAAAATGGAACAAGGGCAACATACCTGTATTGAGAGAGTGTGGGAAGAAGAAAATAGTGGAGGGGGGTGGGGTTAGGAATTTGTAAGAAGATGGGATTGGAGAAGGAGGATTGAAGGTGGAAGAGGAAGGGGTTAGGGTTGGGGAATGATTGGTTTTGGGCGTTGGGTTGGATATTAAGGGGGGGTGTTAGTTTGGGGTTATTTAGAGTAAGGGGGAAATTAAAAGGAAAAGAGAGAAAAGAAATAAAACATACAAAAAGAAAAAAAACAATTTTAATCGTCAGATTTTGGGCGGACTAGCGCGGTCGTAGCGCGGTGCGAGCACGGCCGCGCTAGTCCAGGCAGAATACTCCCCAATTAACGCGGCCACTAGCGTGATCGCGCTAGTAACGCGGCCAGTAGCGCGTTCACAAGCGCGGGCACGCTAATATTTTGAGCTTAGGTAGAATGTCTCCCAATTAGCGCGGCCTGTAGCGCGGGCGCGCTAATGGGCGAGTTTTTTCTCATGTTTTTCACCTGTTCTTACCACTGTCGATGGCCTTATCACCCGCCCATTGTCAGCTGCATTGGCTAGCACTTTGTAAAAACTCACAATTAACAACTACAACTATCGTTGGGTTGCCTCCCAACCAGCGCCTTAGTTAATATTGTGGCACGACGATTACAACACTTCAATGGGTTGCCTCCTATGCAGCGCCTGATTTAACGTCGCGGCACGACGCATGCTTTGATCATCATTCCTCATTCGCGTACTGGGGCTCTTCCAAAGTTATTACCACTCTATCCCCTTTTTCTTCGGCCATTCCAAGGTAATGTTTCAACCTTTGCCCATTCACTGTGAACTTATTTGCCCCATCTTCTGATTCAATCTCTACAGCTCCACTTAAGAACATTTGCACCACTCTGAAGGGTCCTGAGCATCGGGACATCAACTTACCCGGAAACAATCTCAATCTCGAGTTGTATAACAACACTAGATCTCCGGGTTTGAAGTTCCGATCCAAGATATGCTTATCATGCATTAGTTTCATCCTTTCTTTGTATAATCTAGCACTCTCAAATGCTTGGAACCTGAATTCCTCGAGCTTATGTAACCCAGTGACTCTGTTAGTGCCTGTTGTCTCCATGTCCAAGTTCAACTGCCGCAATGCCCA
>NW_017676359.1:0-46531 GCF_001879085.1 Nicotiana attenuata
ACGACGAACGAACGTTTACGTACGTTAACGACCCAACACCGTACTAACCGTTCCCGTAAACCCCCGGACGTTACCCGTACGTCGAACTTTTAGTTTTACGTTAGGAACGGGTACGTGTACCGTACTTTTAACGTTTTTACCGTTACCGTTTTCGTACTTACGCTTACTTCCTTCGTTGCTCGTACGGGTTTTGGGTACGGTTTCGTCTTCTCCAGCGAGAGAGAGTTAAGAGTGGGGAGACGAGAGCAGTGTTCGGTGGGGTTGGAAGGTGGGTCCGGTGGGTAATAGTGGTTTTCATGAGTTTGGAACAGAGGTTCACTAGAGGATCTGTGTAATGCGGTGGGTGGAGGAGCCACGAATACTGGAGTAATTGGTGGTGGGGGACATGGAATTTGCTTGGGGGGTGGTGGTGGTGGTGTCTGAGAGGTGGTTCCATAATATTGCTGGTGAGTAGGGAGAGCAGGATATGAGTTCACTGTGGGAGGATCTTGGTGTTGAGCTGGTGGTGGGAGGTAATTGGGATTGGCAGGATAGGCTGGTGGTGGATGTCCCTTCGACCAGGCCTGGTACATTTCGGCCATCTGCTGCTTTAATTTATACATCTCCTCCCTCATTGTATTCACGTCCATTGCCTCCTCCTCTCTGGATGGGTCAATAATGCTTGCATCTAGATCTTGATTGGTCATTTTTGACTTGTCCTTGGAGCGGGTATTGTAAGGGTGGGTTGCCAGAATGCCAGTTAGCTTAACACCTGCCTGGACTCATTAACAACGACTTGTTAGCGGTTAGGGCATTAACAAATAGATAACCGCACATTGACGGGTGGATGCACCTAAGCAGTCAAACGTTGCTATTATGTTGTTGTTCAATCACATGCGTCATCCCGACTTTCCATTTCTTTCTCTTGCCAATTAGTTCCTACTCTTATCTTTCCCTTTTCACTTTGTTTTTCTCTCCCTCTTTTGGATTCTCTTTCCTTTGGTTTTTTCCCCTATTTGTATCATTCCTTTTTAGTTTTCCCTTTTATTATTTATAAACGGTCGAATCCTATGGAGATTGCCTACGTATCACGACCCCGCGTGAATCAGACCAAGCGTAGTTCGTGAAGAATAAATGTAAAGCAGAATATTTTTGGGAATTTTCAAGTACATTGATAGCAACTACGTCTATTACAAAGACTCAAAATCGACTCTGATGCAAAAAGAACTACAGACTCCACCATCCCTATCCTAGTTCAGACTCAATCAACTGACTGCCTTTTAACGAAAAGGTAATACAGACTCCGGTAAAAAAGAAAGACAAGCCCAAATGACCTAACTCCATTAAAAAAGGAAATACAGACTCAAAAGGCAAACTCTAGCAGACTCAAAGACAATCATGAATACATTAAAGCTCCTGGTGACCGCGGGACATCGTTCGGTCTCGCCGCGGGCCTATATGCAAGTTCCCCTTGGAGTCTGTCTAAGTCATTCATTATCTGCTTCACAAATATCATTACTGATGCAAAGAAGGTGGTACGGGTCATGTTCTCGCACATCTGGCATTTCCGGGTAATAGAATGAGCAACGGTTAAGATTCTCTCTCGGATTCTTCCTTTCTCTTGAAGCAACCGCTCTATCTGCTGGGCCCTAGCCTCCAAAGTCTGCTCAAACGCCTGGCTTTGTTCTCGGAGTTGCTGTAAGTCCATTTCTAACTGTGCCAATGCCATGTAACAGTGTTCTCTCTCGACTTTGAAGTCCTTTGCCTGTTTAATCATTCGGTTTTCTGCGGCAGTGGCCTTTTCCTTTAATCTTGCGACCTTATTGTCATATTCTTCTTTTAACTGCTTAACCATGCGAGCCCGTTCTTCTGCATTTTTAGCCAATTGCCTCTGGACCCCAACTAATTCCTTTTCTGCTTTATCGAGGTCAAAACTGTAATCATTCACCTTTTGCCTTAGATTTGCTATAAGCTTTGTATCTTTGGCACTTCTGACGGGGTTGTCAGCCTCTAGCTTCATCTTTTGGATTTTGGCTCGTAAGACTTCATTCTCTTTGGCCAATCTTTTTCTCTCACCTTCGTCAGCAGCGGCTTGCAAGCTATTTTCAAATCGGAGGTCTTGGACCTGTTTTTCCAATGCTCCTATGCGGGCCCTGTACTCATTTTCTTTAGCTAACCAAGCCCACTGTTCTTGCGATGATTCAGCAAATTCCTGGATGTGTGGTCTTTTAGCTGGCCTTTCGTGCTCACATTCTCTTCTATACCAAGCAAGGTATCCTGGCGACACTTCGCCTTTGGCCCGATCCAGTACGCAAGTATCCCTTTTTAAGTATTGGCATTCGTTCCAAATCTGGCGAACTATTGCTTCAGGAAACTGGCCATCAGGGCCAATCTCAATCACTTGCGAACTAAGATCATCATCCTTAGCTACTATCTGGCACCTCCCCAGCTGCCTCAATACTCGATACGGTGCGTATGGCTGAATGCTTTTGAGCCCCATCAGAAGGAAATGTGGTAGGGTTGCTGGCATATACACGATTTCATCAATGGGTAACCAACCCAGTGTCCACTCTATTTGGCTAGCAGTGAGGGACGAAATATGCTGTCCAATCCGTGACTCCTTCCGGCAATTTGACTCCTTTAATCCTTGTGTAAAATTCTTCTATGTATGTTTTTCCTGGAAACCCGTAACTCAAAAACTGAGGCCGATGGCACAGATGCTCGATCATCCACATTTGTAGCAATATGTTGCACCCCTCGAAGAAAGCTTCCCCCGCCTTACAGGTTGTAAGGGCTCGGAAGATGTCCGCCAATATCATAGGTGCAAGTGTACTTTTGGCCTGGGTAATTAACGTGCTGACGACCCCGGCTATTTTTATATCGATGTTCCCATCCTTCCTCGGAAATACTAAAAGCCCCAAGAAAGCCACCATAAAGGCGAAACATCGATGCTCCTCCCACTTCTGGCGGTTTCCTTTGCTACATATCTTACTTTCTGGGTTGTTGAATCCCCCGATATGACCATAGCGATGATATATGAAGCTTAGAGTACAAAAACCATTTGCCAGGTCTGTGTTACGGACGGTCCTAACTATCTTCAAGGAGTTTAGAAATTTGTGTACAGCTACAACTCTGGGAGCAACCAAGTATTTGTGCCTCAACGGAACCTCGTCCTTTCCAATGTAGCCAGTTATTTCCTCCAATGTCGGGGTAAGCTCAAAATCCGAAAAATGGAACACATTATGTGCTGGGTCCCAACATGTAACTAGTGCCCTTATAATATCTCCCCGAGGCACAATATCGAGCAAACCGGTAAGCCCTTTCAAATGTTTCTTGATCGCATCTTGCCCTTCTTTGCCCAAATCGTTCCACCACAGAAGCAACTCCAAAGGGATGTTATGCATGATTGAAAAGGGTTCATTTTGAGTCGTGCTCATCCTGCACATTTATTAAGGTGATTTAATAACTTATTTGCCCTAAAAAGAAAAGCAAATAACACTATTTTTGTTCAAATTTCCAATTTTAAAACAAACGGCCGGTTTTGCAGTTACGGCCTTTCAGCACTCAGGGTGGCTGTTCTTGCAAAAACAGCCTTCCGGCGCCCTTTTGGGACATTCGGCTTATTTTAAACAAGAATGGCATCACCCGACTTATTTTGTGACAAAATTAAAATTTTGATATTTTTGGCTGTTTTTGCAAAAGGGTGGTTGGACCCGATGAGGGTTGCCTACGTATCTCACATCCGGTGAGAATCAAACCAGCGTAGTTCGGTCAAATAAATCTAACTATTTCAAACCACCCCTAATTTGAAAATAAAACCCTTTTTTTGGCTTTTTGTTGGCAAATTCACTTTTCTGAAAGCAAGACTCTTTTTACATTTTCTTTTAGCGGCAAATAAACTAAACTAATTGAAAAATAAAACTCTTTCTACTTTTCCATTGGCAAACAAAACAAACTACAAAAAACTACTTTTCTTCTTTTTCTTTCATTTTCTCAAAAGTCCGGCAGCATTTCGGCACTACTTGGCCATTTTTTTTTTCTAGTATAGGTAATTAATTCTCCCCACTGCTACTTCGCTTTTTGTCTTTTTTTTTTTTTTTTTTTTTTTACAATTGTTTGTCCCTAGATTATTTCAAAGCCAATCAGCATGTGAGTCCAAAACAGATAAATGCACAAGTAGGATGCATCAGGATGGTCCATTATTCCAGGTACACCTCTCCTAGACGGACCCAACCCCTGTGTTGAGTCNATTCGGCTACTACTTCGGCTAGTTTTTTTCTAGTATAGGTATTATCTCCCACTGCTACTCGTCTTTTGCGGTTTTTTTTTTTTTTTTTTTCAATGTTGCCCAGATATTCAAAGCCAATCAGCATGTGAGTCCAAAACAGATAAATGCACAAGTAGGATGCATCAGGATGGTCCATTATTCCAGGTACACCTCTCCTAGACGGACCCAACCCCTGTGTTGAGTCCCCTAAGTCATATGCACGTGATGCGAATAAGCGTTCCTACTAGGGATCCGTCATGAAGTTAAGTTATTCTAGGTTCAAAACCTGGGTATGTGTTCTAGACTGTGTACCCGAGCGGACAACTCGAGTCGAGGAGGGGGCTACGTACCGGGGACCCGCGAGATCGTCCGGCTTAGTAACTTGTCCGGCCTCTTTCTTATTTCAAGGTATGACACTAACAGAATAGGGAGTCTTAACCAGTAAGCACATCCCCGGAGGTGAGAAGAGAAGGGTTTCGGCACAGTTTATATACAGTTCAGATAATATCAAAGCAGTAAAGCATTTAGCACATTTAGCAGGAAACATGTAGGAAAATCAGATAAAGCCAAACATAACAATTATTCTCAGCTCGAATTCTTAAACCCTGAACCGAAGTTCTGGGTTTGCATCCCCAGCAGAGTCGCCAGAGCTGTCACACCTCCTTTTTCGCACTACACCCGCGGAAGAGGGTATAATAAAGGGAGTTATTTCCAACTTGAAGTGACAATCGGAACGGGATTTATTATTAAGATTTCAGAGTCGCCACTTGGGAGATTAAGGGTGTCCCAAGTCACCAGTTGAATCCCGAACCGTGGAAATTATGACTCTGTTAGCAGTCCGCGAACCAGAAATCCAAGTAAGGAATTCTGTTAACCCGGGAGAAGGTGTTAGACATTCCCGGGTTCCGTGGTTCTAGCACGGTCGCTCAACTGTTGTATTTGATTTTATCTGATTTCAAAAACGTGTTCTAACTCATGCGCCCTTTATTAGTAAACCGCTTTTATTGTTATTTTTTATAAGAATTGCAACGTCGTGAAAGTGCGTCTCGAACCACGTCGCACCAGTGCACCCGTGATTGTCAACACACTTCGACTCCGTTGAGATTTGGATTTGGGTCACATAAATGTGCACCCGTAACTGCGAAGGTAAGTTTATTAAAACGGCCTAGAGTGACTAATGAGGTATTATCTTTGGGGAAAACCGTGAAATTCGCTAAGCGGTTCACCCGAATTCTAAGTATTTTATAGCATTTATTGAGGGCCCCGCAATTTGTTTGTTTATTTGGCGAGGCTCATCTCATTTATTATTTAAAGGCCAATCCTAAAGTAAACTATTCTCTCCTGACCAAAATTGTCTCTACAAAGGCATGATCAATTAACTAACATTGTTAGTAAAGAGACTTGATGAGCCTGAATATATATTCTGCAACATCCCATTGATCGTACAACTTGGGCCTGCTATTGAAAGGACCAGGCCCAGGGTATATTACACACAAGTTTCAGCTATGAAGCTGGACAATAACTGTCTGGGCCTTGCATTTGAGCCCAGAAACAAAGCTTAAATTGAGACAGGATCTGAAATTTAAACCCAGCAGAGCACCGTGTTATAGCCATTTTCAATCATTTGGTTAACACCTATATTCTGCCCGTTGACGCTCAAAACCATCCAAAAGAATACATACACAATTCGAATTTTTTAAAAGGCAAAATTGAAACGCTTAATGTCAAATTCAGAATCCTAGTTCACTGGACTATAATTTTCTCAGTTATGAATCAACATGCTAAAAAACTTGAATTTAAATTCAACATCTAAACTAACAAATTTCTCTATGATTACAATTATGCATGCACGTATTACACCTACTACCTAATTAAGCATGAAAACTGTAGCAATCGACATTTCATCCTGCTGAAGTCCAAAAACAGTCCAAACAATCCAATTAAACAGTCTGCCATACGTTAAATAAAAATAGTCCTAATTACACAATCACTGGTTTAATATAATTCAAACAAGTAAGGATAAATATTTCAGATATTCAAATGAACACAAGCTGGAACATCGTTCATTTCACTCCAAATTGGTGCTACATCAGTGGGTCAAAACTGTGTACCTGGAATTTGCAAAGGAAAGCAGAAGGATAGAGTCAGCAGTAGTAACAACAACTCTCAGCAGCAGTTCAGGAACGATTTTAAACCAAGACACTTCACAAAGCCCAGGAATACATCACAGCAACCAGCACCTAATAAGTTGACCCAACACTGACTTGATTGAACTCAAAACCTACTTGAACTCAAACCAGGACTACTTCTGAACTTCAGCTACCAGAAATTGAGTTAAGAAATGCGAATCAACCACTAAAACTTGAAATTAACCTAAGAAATTGAACAAAAAAGTATTTTCGGATTTTTCTGTAATTTCTGTTGTTTTTGGCTTTTGAATTTTGAAACTTCTGATTTCAGATCTGGAAAAAACTGAAAGAATACTTTGGAGGGAACTTTTGGGCTCCCAGAACTGGTAGAATGCCTTGTTTGGGGGGGTTTAGATGGCTGCCAAAAAAACTTTTCAACAAGGCAGGTTAATGCCATTTTATAGGCAAAATTAGGGTGCAGCTTCAGATTCAAATTTTACCCATTAGTCCCTCACTTATTTTCATTTTTGTCCCTAAGGTTGTGACTTGTTTCTCAAGTTAATGCCATTAAAAATTAGAAATTGCAGCTCTCACCCCACCTAGAAGCTTCTAGGGGCTTCTTAATCTGTTACTGCAAGATTCCTTTACTGTACAATGCCTACTTTACCCCTGTCCTTACCCTTAAATTACTAACCTAGGCTAACTAACCCCGACCCCTCTTAACCTTAGTCAGTAGCTGTAGTTAATTACTCAGAACATGGAACTTAAATCTACCTGAATTGTTAATCCAAACTGGTCTAATTCACTGAACGAGTCAACAATTCAAATGAGAACCAAAATTAAAGACCAAGACCAGAATCAATTATCATTAAGAAAAACATTACTTAAACAAAGGGAAAACCTACTGATTTACTCCAAATAACCAAAATCAAACAAACCCCCTAGCACACTGATTAACAGCTTAGACTACACTGTATAACAAATTAAAACTAGTCAAACCTACACAAAATTAATAAAAAATTAACAACGCAGGGTTTAAACTAATACCTAAAACAGACTCTAATCGAATCAGCCTAACAAAGTTAGTATTGAATCAACATAAAATGAGCTCTAATCTAATAATCAAACCAGTCGATCATTAACCAAGCTAAAAATGAAAATTAACTGGACACCGACAAACATGATAGCAAAACTAACAGAGGGATTTAAACAGGAAAAGAAGGAAAATAATCAAAGAAACCAGAAAGAAGAACGAGAACTCACTCGTTAATTACAGATTCAAAATCGAATGATCTCCAACGAGATTTGAGGGCCATTGACACTGAATTCGTCACGAGGGAGGTCCAGGGGCCCTTTGACATCAGTTGCATGTACTTTGGCCATTTTAGGGTTTTGGCCGGAAAACTTGAAATAGATATTCGAGCCGTTCTGGTTATATTCGAGCCAAGCGGCTATGGGGGATGGGTAGAGGAGGTCAAGGCGGTCCCATGGTGTTAATTTGGGACCATTTGGCGTAACCGGCGACTTGGCCGGAAAATTTTAACGGGATATTCGACGAGCTCTGGCGAGATTCGAGGGAAACCAAGGGCAGGGTTGGAAAGAGGGGAACGAGGAGAACCGATGGTGTAATTTTGGGGTTGATCGGAGCATCGCCGCCGGCGGCGACGATTTCCGGCCGGCGGCGGACGGCGGAGGGACGACGGTAGACGGTGGGGTTACGGTGGGCGATGGTGGCGTTACATGGTTAGGGTTTGAGAGACGGTGAGGGTAGAAGGGGGTTCTGAGGGGGTAGGGGTGGTTCAGACATTTATATATCAATTGACCCTAGCTTCCTGCCGTTAGATCATGAAACCTCGACGGCCAGGATTGACTAGGACCAAAACGACGTCGTTTGGCTGGGTAGGGGAGACGGACCGGGTTGGGACGGGTATGGACCGGCCTGGATTGGGGTATTTCGTTTGGGCTGACCGATTTTGGCCCAAATTTGGTCTCCAATTAAGACCATTTTTTAATACCCCTTTTCCTTTTATTTCTTTTATCTATTTTTGTATTTATTTACTTTTCTGATTTTATAAAATGCTAAAATAAATTGACTCTAACAATTATATTTCCTAATTAATTCCTAAAGGGAAATGCAAACTAATACCAAAATGCAAAATGGACCCCGCCCCCCTTTTTTTTGTTATTTTCTTATCATTTTGTTCTAAAATCAATTAATGCTAATATATGAAATTAAATCCTAAATGCAAAAATGCATATTTTTGTATTTTCATATGGATTAAAATGCACAAATAAAAATGCAACAATTACCAAAGAATGCCACAAAATTCACAAAAATTTATAAAAATACTAGAAAAATTGTTTTATTTGAAATTTTGGGAATTATTGCTTAGGGCAAAAATTATGTGCTCACAGACTCAGAAGGGTGTTTCATTTGTATGGTCGGACAAGTGTGAGGAGAGCTTTCAGAAGCTCAAGACCGCTTTGACCACATCTCCAGTATTGGTTTTGCCATCAGCTTTAGGTTCTTATACGGTATATTGCGATGCTTCGCGAGTTGGAATCGGTTGTGTTTTGATGCAGGACGGTAGAGTTATTGCTTATGCTTCTTGTCAGTTGAAGCCCCATGAGCAGAACTACCCCGTTCATGATTTGGAGCTAGCTGCTATAGTTCATGAATTTAATATTTGGAGGCATTACTTGTATGGCGTATCTTGTGAGGTATTCACTGATCATCGCAGTCTTAAGCATTTGTTCAAGCAAAAGGATCTTAATTTGAGGCAGGGTAGGTGGCTAGAGTTACTTAAGGATTATGATATCACCATTCTGTATCACCCGGGGAAGGCCAATGTAGTGGCCGATGCTTTGAGCCGAAAGGCGGTGAGTATGGGGAGCTTGGCATACATTCCAGTTGGGGAGAGGCCATTTGCAGTTGATGTTCAGGCCTTGGCCAATCGAATTGTGAGACTAGATATTTCAGAGCCCAGTCGGGTGTTGGCTTGTGTGGTTTCTCGGTCTTCCTTGTATGACCGCATCAGGGAGTGTCAGTATCCGCATTTACTTGTCCTTAAGGACAGGGTTCAGCATGATGATGCCAGGGATGTGACCATTGGAGATGATGGTGTGTTGAGGATGCAGGGCCGGATTTGCGTGCCCAATGTGGATGGGCTTCGGGAGTTGATATTGGAGGAGGCCCATAGCTCGCAGTATTCCATTCATCCGGGTGCCGTGAAGATGTATCAGGATCTTAGACAACACTATTGGTGGCAGAGGATGAAGAGAGATATTGTGGAGTATGTAGCCCGGTGTCTTAATTGTCAGCAGGTGAAATATGAGCATCAGAGACCGGGTGGCTTGCATCAGCAGATGGTTATTTCTGAGTGGAAGTGGGAGAGGATCACTATGGATTTTGTTACCGGACTCCCACGGACTTTGAAGAAATTTGATGTTATTTGGGTGATTGTAGACAGGTTGACCAAGTCCGCGCACTTCATTCCGGTTTGTACTACTTATTCTTCAGAGCGGCTGGCAGAGATTTATATTCGGGAGATTGTTCGGTTGCATGGTGTCCCAGTTTCCATCATATCAGATCGGGGCACTCAGTTTACCTCTCACTTTTGGCAGACGGTTCAGCGAGAGTTGGGTACTCAGGTGCAGTTGAGCACAACCTTTCACCCTTAGACGGACGGGCAGTCCGAGCGCACTATTTAGATATTGGAGGATATGCTACGCGCCTGTGTTATTGACTTCGGAGGGTCATGGTATCGGTTTCTACCGCTTGCAGAGTTTGCCTACAACAACAGCTATCAGTCCAGCATTCAGATGGCAGCGTTTGAGGCCTTGTATGGGAGACGGTGTAGATTTCCAGTTGGTTGGTTCGAGCCCGGGGAGGCTAGATTGTTGGGGACAGATTTGGTTCAGGATGCATTGGAGAAGGTGAAGGTGATTCAGGAGAGACTCCGTACAGCGCAGTCGAGGCGGAAGAGTTGTGCGGACAGGAAGGTCCAAGATGTGTGCTATATGATTTGTGAGAAGGTCTTGCTGAAGGTTTCACACACAAAGGGTGTTATGAGATTCGGAAAGAAAGGGAAATTGAGTCCGCGGTTCATTGGGCCTTTTGAGGTACTTAGGAGGATTGGGGAGGTGGCTTATGAGCTTGCCTTGCCACCTAGCTTGTCGAGCGTGCATCCAGTTTTTCATGTTTCTACGCTTCGGAAGTATATTGGAGACCAGTCCCATGTCTTGGATTTCAGCATAGTTCAGTTGGAGGGTGATTTGACTTATGATGTAGAGCCAGCAACCATTTTGGATCGTCAGGTTCGGAAGTTGAGGCCAAAGGATGTTGCTTCGGTGAAGGTTCAGTGGAGAGGTCGGCCCGTGGAGGAGGCTACCTGGGAGACCGAGCGGGAGATGTGGAGCAGATATTCTCACCTATTTGAGGCTTCAGGTATGTTTCTTGACTCGCTCGAGGACGAGCGTTTATTTAAGTTGGGGAGGATGTGACGACCCGAACCGTCTTCACGTGACTTACCGCCCCCATTTTCCCCATTTCCTGCTTCTTTATGCTTCATTATAAGAGTCTTGTGTGAACGAGTTGATTTGGATTGGTTTTAGAAGGAAATGAGGCACTTAGTCTCTTTAAGGAAGGTTTGCTTTGGAAAAGTCAACCGGATGTTGACTTACGCGTTAGAGGGCTCGGATATGATTTCCGATGGTTCGGTTAGCTTCGGGGGATGATTTGTGACTTAGGAGTGTGATCGGAAGTGTTTTTAGAGGTCCGGAGTAGAATTAGGCTTGAATTGACGAAGTTAGTATTTTGGCGAATTCCGGTTAATAGGTGAGATTTTGATCCGAGGGTCGGAATGGAATTCCGAGAGTTGATGTAGCTTCGTTATGTGATTTGGGATGTGTGTGCAAAATTCCAGGTCATTCGGAGGTGATTTGGTTGGGTTTTGGATCGAATGCGTATTTCGGAAGTTTTTGAAGAACTTAGGCTTGAATTTGATGAGAAACGATGGGTTTAGTGTTGTTTGAGGTGTTTTAATGATTGGAACAAGTTTGAATGATGTTATAGGAGGTGTTGGTGCTTTTGGTTGAGGTCCCGGGGGCCTCGAGGCGATTTTCGGATGGCTAACGGGAAGTTTTGGTTTGTGAACTTAAGAAAATTGCAGCTGCTTCTGGTATTTTCGCTTCTGTGGAATTGGGACCACAGATGCGGTACCGCAGAAGCGAGAGGAGAGCCGCAGAAGCAGCAGGGACCGCAGGTGCGGAATTGGTGACCGCATCTGCGGAGTCGCAGATGCGACAGGAGGACCGCAGATGCGGTATTTGAGCTTTTATGGGGGATCCGCAGATGCGAGAATTCGTCCGCATAAGCGGAAGGCGCAGGAGCGGATGTACAACCGCAGAAGCGGATATTTCCGCTGAAGCGGTGCATTGACCGCAAAAGCGGGAGCCGCAGATGCGGCCATGGAGCCGCAAATCCGGAAATGACTGGGCAGTGCTATTTAATTTCATCTTCGCGAATTTTGAAGGGGTTTCATATTTTTAACTCGGACTTGGAGAATTGGGAGCGATTTTGAAGAGGGATTTCAAGGGGTTTCGATAAGGTATGGATCCTTGAACTCAAAACACGATTTCATGGTGTTATTACATGGATTAGAGCTGAAAACTCAAGAACATAATGGGTAAAAATGGTGGATGAGGGCTTGAAACTTAAGAGAGTTAAAATGGGGATTTGAGGGGTCAATTGCACTCCGATTTTGGTAATCTTTATATGTATAGATTCGTGGCGAGATAAGGAATCCGTTGATGTTAAATTTTCTGATTTTCGAGAAGTGGGCCCGGGGCTCAGGTTTTGCTAATTTCGAGATTTTTGCTATTTTTCAATTTGTTTTCGATTGGGTATTGTTCCATTGGAATATTGTGACGTATTCGTTGTGGTTTTGGTCAGATTCGACGCGCGAGGAAGTCGATTTGAGAGGCAAGGGCATAGCGAGCTAGGATTTTGGCCGGCTTGAGGTGAGTAATAGATGTAAATGATGTCCTGAGGGTTTGAAACCCCGGATTTGCACATCGTAGTGCTATATTGAGGTGACTTGCACGCCGGGTAGCGAGCGTGGGGTAGAGCACTGTTGGGGATTGTGACTTGGTCCATCCCAATCGAGGAATTAACTGTGTATTTGACTTAATATCACCTGTATCATTACGATTTGAGCTGATTGTCATATTAGGGCTTCGTGCCAATTGACTGAATCCTGCAGGGATTGCTATTACTGGTTTCTTGCCATTTTTACATATAATTGAACTCAGTCCTAGTATTTAATACTGTTTTGATGTAGCGACCCGGCCGGTCGTTTTTGGAAATTACGCCCTGATCCCCCATTAACTGTTTCCCCTAAGTTCATTTCTGCTATTTTGGTTTGCCGGGACGTTCGGTGTTGAGTTTTGGAGAGTTTTGGGACACTTAGTCCCTAAATGAGAGCTTAAGAGTTGAAAAATGGTCCGTAATCAGAACAGTGCGAAGACGACCTCGGAATGGAAATCCGATGGTTTCGTTAGCTCCGTTAGGTGATTTCGGGGTTGGGAGCGTGTTCGGAATGTATTTTGGGGGCTCGTAGCTCATCTAGGCTTGAAATGCCGAAGTTTGAATTTTTGAAGTTTCCGGTCCGATAGTGAGTTTTTGATCCGAGGGTTGAATTGGAATTCCGAAAGTTGCAGTAGTTCCGTCATGTCATTTAGGATGTGTGTGCAAAATTTCAGGTCATTCGGACGAGGTTCGGGTAGCTTTTTGATCGAAAGCGTGTTTGGTTGGAATTTGAAGTTCTTAGGCTTGAATCCTTGATTAATTCGTGTTTCCGGCGTTGTTTTAGGTGGTTTAAGGATTGGTACAAGTTTGAATGATGTTATGGGATATGTCTGTAGGTTTGGTTGAGGTCCCGGGGGCCTCGGGTGTGTTCCGGGTGCTCAACGGAGCACTTTGGAGTTGGAAAATATTGCAGAATAACTAAACTCAGTTGTTGCAGACTTTTCCTCTTCGCAATCGCGGCCTCCCTCTCGCGTTCACATAGTGTAATCTTGGAGGGAGGCCAGTTTCATCATCGCGTTCGCATAAACTTCACCGCGTTTGCGTACCTATGCCAGTCAGTTCTTCACGTTCGCGAAACCTTGCACGCGTTCGCGTAGAACAACTTCTAGACCTCAGCATTTTTCCTTAATCGCGATCGCGTTACAAGCCACGCGTTCGCGTAGCTTTAAAAAAAATCCCAGGCCTTCGTGTTCGCATCCTACTCCTCGCGATCGCGAAGAGCATATTTGACATCTTCCATCTTTCTTCTCTGCGAAAGCGATCTAATCTCCGCGATCGCGATGCATTGAGTGTCTGGATAGTATTTAACATTTCAAAAACGAGGGTTAGCCATTTTTAACAAAACTCAAGCTAGAGAGCTCGGATTTGGGAGAAATTTCGAGGGGTTTTCAAGAGCAACGATTGGGTAACGATTCTCTACTCTCTTATGCTTAATACCCACTAATCTAATCACGAATTCATCATTAATTTCGGATTTTTGAATGAAAAATGGGTAAAACTTCATAGACTAAACTATTGAGTTTTGAGTGGGTGTTTGACCTATGATTTGGGAGATTTTCATATGGTTAGACTCATGAGAGTACGAGGGTTCTGAAAATGTGAAAATTATTCGATTCCGATACGTTGGCCTGAAGGGCATTTTGGTCATTTCACCTAATTTCACGCCGTAGCCTTGAATTAAATAGCAAAACCAGTTGTTTGCGATGTTATTTATGATATGTAAATGTATTGAATAGATTTGGGCCATTTGGAGTCGGATACTCGTGGCAAAGGCGTGGTTTCTAGTTGATTTTGAGTCGGTTCGAGGTAAGTGGCTTGTCTAACCTTGTGTGGGGGACCTTTTCCCCTTAGGATATGATCTTGAATATTTGAATGCCCCGTACGTGAGGTGACGAGCGCGTACTTGAGCTAATTGTTGAAAACCCGTTTCTACTTGAAGTATTTAAATTGAGATTTCTTGTTTACTTGTTCATTTTAAACTGTAAGTTTATACCTGTGCTAGCTTAGAGATTCATGTTTAGCTGGCTTACTTGCTTATTTGTTTTAGCTATGCTATTTGTACTCTATGAAGCATGTTAGGCTAGAATTGCTACTTCTTGTCCTGAATATTTTTTAGCATTATTCTGAGATTTATGAATTGTTGTTGTTGTGTGTTTAATTTGGGACTACGGGACGGCTTCCCGGGAGATCCCCCTATACTTGAGATATTCTGGACTGAGGGTGCGGGATACCAAGAGATCCCTGGCACATGTGTTTCTATATATATACTGGGATGCCAAGAGATCCCCGGTTTACTTATTGAGGGTACCAAGAGATCCTCGGGATACCAAGAGATCCCCGACTTACCTATTGAGGATACTAAGAGATCCTCGGGATACCGAGAGATCCCCAGTGTTGATGATGAGGATACCAAGAGATCCTCGGGATATCAAGAGATCCCCCGGCTACTATTCCTTGTGAGGGCAGTTTTCCGTGTATTTTTACCCTTGCTTTCTATTACTGTTCTTCCTTATTTGCCTGGTTTAGATTCTCGCTGTAGACTTTATTTAAACTATTTCTGATATCTCATTATTTATTATGTTACCTCAGTAGGGCGCTGACCTTCCTCGTCTCTACCCAACCAAGGTTAGGCTTGGCACTTACTGAGTACCGCTGTGGTGTACTCATGCCCTTCCTGCGCATGTTTTTCATGTGCAGATCCAGGTACTTCCTCCCAGACGTATCATCCTCGTGGTGGAGAGTCCTAGCTGAGACTTGAGGTATATCTGCTACGTTCGCAGACCAGGAGTCTCTACTCTATTCCGGCTTTAGCAGATAGTTCCTTTTCTTTCCTTTCATGTTGTTTAGACATTCTGGTGTAGAGCAATTTACTACATTCTATTAGCCTGTGTTTCCCGTGAGTTTCCGGGTTTTGGGACTTAGTTTTAGACTTCCGCATATTTTGAGTTGTATAGGCCGAGTGGCCATATATACAGTTGTTATCTCCGTATGTTCAGTTTTAATTTATTATACCGCAAATGTTAATTTGTTATTCCGCACTGTTAGGCTTACCTAGTTGGAGGAACTAGGTGCCATCACGACATGTTCATAGAGGGTGAACTGGGGTCGTGACAAGTTGGTATCAGAGCTCTAGGTTCATAGGAGTCACGGAATACAGGCCGGTTTATTAGGGTCTCGCTGATCGGTACAGAGACGTCTGTACTTATCTACGAGGGGCTATGTAACTGTTAGGAAAAATCTTCATTTCATTTGAATTCCTTGTCGTGCGATATTTTGGTCATAAATTCTAAACTTCTGACTTCTGTTCTCCCACAGATGGTGAGGACACGTGCTACTCGAGATGATCAGGCACCCGCGCCCCCTACTGCAGCCGTCAGAGGCTGGGGCCAGGGGAGAGGTCGAGGACGCGCACGTGGTGCAGCCAGAGCACCTGCGCGAGCTGCCGCCGAGGTACCACCAGCAGATCCAGCCGGAGCCCAGGCACCTGGCACACCTACTACTGCCACTACTACCCCAGCGCTCCAGGAGACTTTGGCTCAGTTCATGAGCATGTACACCACCTTGGCTCAGGCGGGGTTGCTTCCCCTTGCTGCAGCCACATCCCAGGCCGGGGAGGAGCACAGACTCCCGCCGTCCGCACTCCTGAGCAGCGAGTGCAGGTTGAGCAGGTTCCCCGAGATTATTCCGGCACCACCTGCAGCACCAGTTCAGCCCGAGGATGGGTCAACTGCTTCAGAGGACGAGCACCGCAGGCTTAAGAGATTCAAGAAGTATGATCCCCCAGTGTTCTGTGGATTAGCATCAAACGATGCCTTGGGATTTCTAGAGGAGTGTCATCGTATTCTCTGCACTATGGGCATCGTGGAGTCCAACGGGGTTTCTTTCACTGCTTTTCAGCTACGGGGAGCCGCCTATGATTGGTGGCGGACTTATGAGATAGACAGTCCAGTCGAGGCTGCTACAGTGACTTGGACCCAGTTCTCGGACATGTTTATGAGAGAGTTTGTTCCCCAGAGCCTCAGAGATTCATGGCGCGCAGAGTTTGAGCACTTGCGCCAGGGTGCTATGACAGTTTCAGAGTATGCCATCCGTTATACCAGGTTGGCCAGGCACGCACCGGCTTTGGTTGCTACAGTTCGAGAGAGAGTTCGCAGGTTCATTGAGGGCCTTATTCTGCCCATCAGGTCTAGCATGGCTCGAGAGTTGGAGATGGACATTCCTTATTAGCAAGTAGTGAGCATTGCTAGGAGGATTGAGGGTATGCTCGTCAGGGAGCGAGGAGAGAGGGAGGCCAAGAGGTCTCGAGAGTCGGGTCACTACTCTGGTGCCCGTACCCCATCAGCAGGTCGTTATGGCAGAGGTTATTCGGGTCGCCCTATACATTCAGCTCATCCAGCAGCCGGCAGTACTCCAGCTCCACCTCTACCTCAGGAGCCTTACTATGCACCTCCAGTTTCTAGCGCGCCTCCTGCGCGGGGTGTTTCTAGAGGTCAGTCCAGCAGGCCTAGTCCCAGCCAGTCACAGCCACCGCGTCCTCCCAGAGCTTGTTACGAGTGTGGTGATACACGTCACTTGGTGAGGGATTGCCCCAGACTTGGGAGGAGCGCGCCCCCACAGACTTCTCAGCCACAGCGTGCTCCTCAGGGTTCTCAGGCCATGGTCACAGCTCCAACTGCTACCCCACCTGCCCAGCCAGCTAGGGGCGGAGGTCGGGGAGATAGAGGTCGCCCTCGCGAGAGGGGCCGGGCCAGATATTATTGTATTCCTGCTCGCACTGAGGCTGTTGCCTCCGACTCCGTCATTACAGGTATTATATTGGTTTGTCACAGAGAGGCATCGGTTCTATTCGATCCAGGCTCTACTTACTCTTATGTGTCTTCTTACTTTGCTCCGCATTTGGGTGTGCCTCAGGATTCATTGAGTGCCCCCATTTATGTTTCTACTCCTGTGGGAGATCCTCTTGTTGTGGACCGCATTTATCGGTCATGTTTGGTTACTATTCGTGGTTTTGAGACCAGAGCAGATTTATTGTTACTCGGTATGGTGGATTTTGACATTATTCTGGGCATAGACTGGTTGTCGCCCCATTTTGCTATTCTTGATTGTCACGCCAAGACCGTGACGCTGGCTATGCCAGGTATTCCGCGTGTTGAGTGGAGTGGTACTTTAGATCACACTCCCAGTAGAGTTATCTCTTTTCTTAAAGCTCAGCGCATGGTTGAGAAGGGGTGTGCCGCGTATTTGGCTTATGTGAGAGATGTTAGTGTTGATACCCCTTCTGTTGATTCTGTTCCAGTGGTACGGGATTATCCCGATGTATTTCCAACTGATCTTCCAGGCATGCCGCCTGATAGAGACATTGATTTTGGCATTGATCTGTTGCCGGGCACTCAGCCCATTTCCATTCCTCCGTATCGTATGGCTCCTCCTGAGTTGAAGGAGTTGAAGGATCAGTTGCAGGAATTGCTTGGTAAGGGTTTTATTCGACCCAGTGTGCCACCGAGGGGTGCTCCTCTCTTGTTTGTGAAGAAAAAGGATGATTCTATGCGCAAATGTATTGACTACCGCCAGTTGAAAAAGGTTACAGTGAAGAACCGTTATCCTTTGCCTCGCATTGATGATCTGTTGACCAGCTTCAGCGCGCACAGGTGTTTTCTAAGATTGACTTGCGCTCAGGTTACCATCAGTTGAAGATTCGGGAGCCAGATATCCCAAAGACTGCCTTCAGGACTCGATATGGCCATTACGAGTTCCTTGTCATGTCATTTGGGCTGACCAACGCCCCTGCAGCTTTCATGCATTTGATGCACAGTGTGTTCAGGCCATATCTTGACTCGTTCGTGATTGTTTTTATTGATGATATTCTGGTGTATTCCCGGAGTCGGGAAGATCATGAGCAGCACTTGAGGACCGTGCTTCAGACCTTGAGGGAGAAGAAATTATATGCAAAGTTCTCAAAATGTGAGTTTTGGCTGAGTTCTGTGGCATTCTTAGGCCATGTGATTTCTAGCGAGGGTATTTGGGTGGATCCGAGGAAGGTAGAGGCCGTGCAGAGTTGGCCCAAGCCGTCCTCAGCTACAGAGATTCGCAGTTTCCTTGGCTTGGCGGGTTACTATCGTTGTTTTGTGGAGGGATTTTCATCGATTGCTGCCCCTATGACTAGATTGACCCAGAAGGGTGCCCCATTTCAGTGGACAGAGGAGTGTGAGGCGAGCTTTCAGAAGCTCAAGACAGCTTTGACTACAGCCTCTATTTTGATGTTGCCTACCGGTTCGGGGTCTTATACTGTCTATTGTGACGCCTCGAGAGTTGGCCTTGGAGCAGTGTTGATGCAGGACGGTAGGGTGATTGCCTACGCGTCCAGACAGTTGAAGATACATGAAAAGAATTACCCTGTCCACGACCTTGAGTTAGCTGCCATTGTTCATGCCTTGAAGATCTGGCGTCATTATTTATATGGAGTGCCTTGCGAGATCTATACTGATCATCGGAGTTTGCAGCACTTGCTCAAGCAAAAGGATCTCAATATGCGTCAGAGGAGGTGGTTAGAGCTGCTGAAGGATAATGACATCACTATCCTATATCACCCGGGCAAGGCCAATATGGTGGCGGATGCCTGGAGTCGCCGGGCGGAGAGTTTGGGGAGTTTGGCATACCTACCAGCTTCAGAGAGGCCTATGGCGATGGATGTTCAGGCCTTAGCCAACCAGTTCATGAGATTGGATATTTCAGAGCCCAGTCGGGTTCTAGCTTATGTGGTTTCCCGGTCTTCCTTATTTGATCGTATCAGGGAGCAGCAGTATGAGGACCCTCATTTACTTGTCCTTAAGGACAACGTTCAGCGTGGAGATGCCAGGGATGTGACCATTGGAGATGATGGAGTATTGAGGATGCAGGGCCGGATTTGTGTGCCCAATGTTGATGGTCTTCGAGAGATGATTCTAGCAGAGGCCCATAGTTCGCGGTATTCCATCCATCCGGGTGCCGCGAAGATGTATCAGGACCTGAGGCAGCACTACTGGTGGAGGTGGATGAAGAAGGATATAGTTGGCTATGTGTCTAGATGCCTCAACTGCCAGCAGGTGAAGTATGAGCACCAGCGTCCGGGTGGGTTGCTCCAGCAGATAGAGATTCCGGAGTGGAAATGGGAGCGCATCACCATGGATTTTGTATCTGGACTTCCACGGACCCTGAAGAAGTTTGATTCCATTTGGGTTATTGTGGACCGGCTGACCAAGTCAGCTCATTTCATTCCTGTGTGTACCACTTATTCATCGGAGCGGTTGGCAGAGATTTATATCAGGGAGATCGTCCGTTTTCATGGTATTCCAGTTTCTATCATTTCAGACAGAGGTACTCAGTTTACACCGCGATTCTGGAGAGCCGTGCAGCAGGAGTTAGGCACTCGGGTGGAGTTGAGCACAGCATTTCACCCCCAGACGGACGGACAGTCCAAGCGCACTATCCAGATTCCTGAGGTTATGCTCCGTGCGTGTGTGATTGAGTTCGGAGGATCTTGGGATCATTTGTTGCCACTGGCGGAGTTTGCTTACAATAACAGCTATAAGTCCAACATTCAGATGGCGCCGTATGAGGCTTTATATGGTAGGAGGTGCAGATCTCCGGTGGGTTTCTTCGAGCCGGGCGAGGCCAGGCTATTGGGCACAGAGATGGTTTAGGATGCATTGGAGAAGGTTAAGGTGATTCAGGATAGACTCTGTACAGCCCAGTCCAGGCAGAAGAGTTACGCGGACAGGAAGGTCCGTGATGTTTCATATATGGTTGGTGAGCGGGTTCTGCTTTGTGTCTCGCCTATGAAGGGCGTCATGCGGTTTGGGAAGAAAAAAAAGTTGAGCCCGAGGTTTATTGGCCCTTTTGAGATCTTGAGGCGAGTTGGGGAGGTTGCCTATGAGCTTGCCTTACCTCCCAGTTTGGCTGGAGTTCATCCGGTATTTCATGTTTCGATGCTCCGGAGATATCACGGGGATCCGTCGCATGTGTTGGATTTCAGTTCAGTCCAGCTGGACAAGGATCTATCCTATGTTGAGGAGCCAGTGGCTATTTTGGACAGTCAGGTCAGGAAGTTGAGGTCAAAGAACATCGCTTCAGTGAAGGTTTAGTGGCGGGGTCAGCCGGCCGAGGAGGCGACTTGGGAGACCGAGCAGGATATGCGCAGCCAGTACCCTCATCTCTTCACTACTTCAGGTATGTTCTCTATGCTCGTTCGAGGACGAACGAATGTTTAAGTGTAGGAGGATGTAACGACCCGGCCGGTCGTTTTTGGAAATTATGCCCCAATCCCCCATTAATTCTTTCCCCTAAGTTCATTTCTACTATTTTGGTTTGCCGGGACGTTCGGTGTTGAGTTTTTGAGAGTTTTGGGACACTTAGTCCCTAAATGAGAGCTTAATAGTTGAAAAATGGTTCGTAATCAGAACAGTGTGAAGACGACCTCAGAATGGAAATCTGATGGTTCTGTTAGCTCCGTTAGGTGATTTCGGGGTTGGGAGCGTGTTCGGAATGTATTTTGGAGGCTCCTAGCTCATTTAGGCTTGAAATGTCGAAGTTTGAATTTTTGAAGTTTCCGGTCCGATAGTGAGTTTCTGATCCGAGGGTCGAATTGGAATTCCGGAAGTTGCAGTAGTTCCATCATGTCATTTGGGATGTGTGTGCCAAATTTCAGGTCATTCGGACGAGGTTCGGGTAGGTTTTTGATCGAAAGCGTGTTTGGTTGGAATTTGAAGTTCTTAGGCTTGAATCCTTGATTAATTCGTGTTTTCGGCGTTGTTGTAGGTGGTTTAAGGATTGGTACAAGTTTGAATGATGTTATGGGATATGTTCGTAGGTTTGGTTGAGGTCCCGAGGGCCTCGGGTGTGTTCCGGGTGCTCAACGGAGCACTTTGGAGTTGGAAAATATTGCAGAAAAACTAAACTCAGCTGTTGTAGACTTTTCCTCTTCGCGATCGCGGCCTCCCTCTCGCGTTCGCATAGTGTAATCTTGGAGGGAGGCCAGTTTCATCATCGCGTTCGCATAAACTTCACCGCGTTCGCGTACCTATGCCAGTCAGTTCTTCGCGTTCGCGAAACCTTGCACACGTTCGCGTAGAACAACTTCTAGACGTCAGCATTTTTCCTTAATCGCGATCGCGTTACAGGCCACGCGTTCGCGTAGCTTTAAAAAAATCCCAGGCCTTCGCTTTCGCATCCTACTCCTCGCGATCGCGAAGAGCATATTTGACATCTTCCATCTTTCTTCTCCGCGAACGCGATCTAATCTCTGCGTTCGCGATGCATTGAGTGTCTGGATAGTATTTAACATTTCAAAAACGAGGGTTAGCCATTTTTAACAAAACTCAAGCTAGAGAGCTCGGATTTGGGAGAAATTTCGAGGGGTTTTCAAGAGCAACGATTGGGTAACGATTCTCTACTCTCTTATGCTTAATACCCACTAATCTAATCACGAATTCATCATTAATTTCGGATTTTTGAATGAAAAATTGGTAAAACTTCATAGACTAAACTATTGAGTTTTGAGTGGGTGTTTGAGCTCTGATTTGGGAGATTTTCATATGGTTAGACTCGTGAGAGTACGAGGGTTCTGAAAATGTGAAAATTATTCGATTCCGAGATGTTGGCCTGAAGGGCATTTTGGTCATTACACCTAATTTCACGCCGTAGCCTTGAATTAAATAGCAAAACCAGTTGTTTAGGATGTTATTTATGATATGTAAATGTATTGAATAGATTTGGGCCATTTGGAGTCGGATACTCGTGGCAAAGGAGTGGTTTCTAGTTGATTTTGAGCCGGTTCGAGGTAAATGGCTTGTCTAACCTTGTGTGGGGAACCTTTTCCCCTTAGGATATGATCTTGAATATTTGAATGCCCCGTACGTGAGGTTACGAGCGCGTACTTGAGCTAATTGTTGAAAACCCGTTTCTACTTGAAGTATTTAAATTGAGATTTCTTGTTTACTTGTTCATTTTAAACTGTAAGTTTATACCTGTGCTAGCTTAGAGATTCATGTTTAGCTGGCTTACTTGCTTATTTGTTTTAGTTGTGCTATTTGTACTCTGTGAAGCAAGTTAGGCTAGAATTGCTACTTCTTGTCCTGAATTTTTTTAGCATTATTCTGAGATTTATGAATTGTTGTAGTTGTGTGTTTAATTTGGGACTACGGGACGGCTTCCCGGGAGATGCCCCTGTACTTGAGATATTCTGGACTGAGGGTGCGGGATACCAAGAGATCCCTCGCACATGTGTTTCTATATATATATACTGGGATACCAAGAGATCCCCGGTTTACTTATTGAGGGTACCAAGAGATCCTCGGGATACCAAGAGATCCCCGACTTACTTATTGAGGATACTAAGAGATCCTCGGGTTACCGAGAGATCCCCAGTGTTGATGATGAGGATACCAAGAGATCCTCGGGATACCAAAAGATCCCCCGGCTACTATTCCTTGTGAGGGCAGTTTTCCGTGTATTGTTACCCTTGCTTTCTATTACTGTTCTTCCTTATTTGCCTGGTTTAGATTCTCGCTGTAGACTTTATTTAAACTATTTCTGATATCTCATTATTTATTATGTTACCTCAGTAGGGCCCTGACCTTCCTCGTCACTACGCAACCGAGGTTAGGCTTGGCACTTACTAAGTACCGCTGTGGTGTACTCATGCCCTTCCTGCGCATGTTTTTCATGTGCAGATCCAGATACTTCCTCCCACACGTATCATCCTTGTGGTGGAGAGTCCTAGCTGAGACTTGAGGTATATCTGCTACGTTCGCAGACTAGGAGTCTCTACTCTATTCTAGCTTTAGCGGATAGTTCCTTTTCTTTCCTTTCATGTTGTTTAGACATTCTGGTGTAGAGCAGTTTACTACATTCTATTAGCCTGTGTTTCCCGTGAGTTTCCGGGTTTTGGGACTTAGTTGTAGACTTTCGCATATTTTGATTTGTATAGGCCGAGTGGCCTTATATACAGTTGTTATCTCCGTATGTTCAGTTTTAATTTATTATACCGCAAATGTTAATTTGTTATTCCACATTGTTAGGCTTAACTAGTTGTAGGAACTAGGTGCCATCACGACATGTTCATGGAGGGTGAACTGGGGTCATGACATTTGCAAACTCAGCCACTTTTCCTCAAACTTGAAACTTAAATAATATTTTTTAATGAAGTTTGGGCTGAATATTTTATATTATTGTGCCTGAGGGGCTTATGTGATTTTGGACTGAGTATGGGTTCGGGCTGCGCGCTGTAGCGGTATTGTATTGATATTGATATGAGGCCGAGAGCCTAGTTGATGCCACGAGATGGATTATTATTGCGCTTGGGCCGTAAGGGGCCCCTCCCGGAGTCTGCACACCCCCAGTGAGCGCCGTCGACGATAAATAAATTGAGCGGGCTGCATGCCGCAGCGGGAACTAGAGAGTACCGGAGTATGTGTTGCATTTCATAATTGACTGTCATTTACTACTTATCTGTTGTAGTATTTCCATAATTGTTTTATTGGTTTACTGACTTTATACTACTTGGTTTAAATTGCTGTGTTTATAGAATTACTTGGTGCCTATTCAGGATTTCTTATTCTCAGCCTTTATTTATGTTTATTACTCACTGGGTCGGAGTACTCACATTACTCCCTGCACCTTGCGTGCAGATCCAGGTACATCTGAGGCTGGGTGAGGACTTCTCTGCCGAGTAGCATTTCTGGGAGTATCAAGGTAGTTGCATGACGTCCGCAGTCCTGATCTTCCTTCTATCATATTGCTTTATTTCCGTATTTTCTAGAGAATGATATGTAGTAGGTTGATACCCATGTATTAGAGGCTCAGACTTGTGACACCGGATTCTTCGGGCTGTGTAGAAGTATTGATATTTGGGATTTCCGCATGTTTTAACTCTATTTCAGAATTTCAGTATTATGGCTTAGTATTTTATCTGTGTTAATTAATTCATGAACTGGATAAAAATGGTTAAGGTTATTAAATTGGTCGGGCTTGCCTAGCAGTGTGTTGGGCGCCATCACGACCGGGGTTGGGGTCGTGACATTGAAACAGGCCCAATTCAAACGAGGCGTGCTTGGATCTAGCTTCAAGTGGGTCGTAGATCCAACCCATATGACAACAATATCCTTTATAATTAAACACATGGCACAATAAAGTAACACATATGCCTTAACTTTGAACCAAAAAACCATTACTGAAGAAGGAAAACGAGTTGGGGCATGAATGTGAGTCCCATATGCCAATCAATAGTAATCCCCTTTTAAACTAAACTAAGACATAGATTATATGGAGGCATCGACTGGTTACAGCTGAAATCAAGCAGACTTTATAGAGATGTCAACCTAAACAATTAAACTATCAATGCAACTTGTTGATTTTAGACTTAAACATGATTCTGAAGCAACACATTTAACAGTCGCATCAGCCTGAATTGTTAAACTTAAACAAATTCAAGTCCATTTAAACTATTTCAAGACCCAATTCTTAACCAAGCATAATGATAGCCATCCAAATCACAAACAGGGACGATATTCTATCACAACAAACTCTAATTTCGAGCTACACGTCCTGCATACATGTTTAACAATCCCTGCACACAGGAGCATTCATTTATCATTACATAACCAAAAGTCCAGCACTCTTTCTAGATGGCTAAAACAAATTCAATTCATTGAGCATGGCTGGACAACTTAACACATTCAACAGAAGAATAAGGAATTATTTCATAACAGGAAAATAAAGGTGTAAACAGCAAGAGCTAATAGAATTTTAACAATTAAACAGGGTTTCTATTCAAATTCTAACTTGAATATCCAACTCTGTGTACAATTTATGTCTGGTTCCAACTTGTAGCATTTCATTTGTTAGCAAATGGTATGAAGAAATACCTGAAAATGAGAGGAAAGTACAGCAAAATAGTCAAGGACCAGCAGCAGTAACACGGCACAGTATTAACTTAGGACTAAAGAGGGAGTGGCTATCTTTGAAGCAATTTCAATCCCGCAGAAGTGTTGATCGAAATTCAGCAATTAAAATCCCAAACAAAAGGACCCAAAACACTTGAATACCACACAGATTCAAGTCATTTTAACCTTTGAATATTCAGGAGTTGTTTCAGCCATGAAAACCTCAAGAATCTTAGGAAAACTTTAATGAAACAGTGTTTGTGCAGAGTTTACAGCTATTTTTTTTTATTTTTAGGAATTCTCAGCTATTTTTCTCTGTATTTTAAATTTTTCCAGCTCTTTTAGCTCTCTAAATTCTGTAGGCTCTCAAAATCTTTTGGCTCTAAAATCTGACTTCTAAGGCAAGGAAGTAATGCCTTTATAGGCAAGTAAGTAGGGCATCTCTGCAGATTTTATTTTGCACTTTAACCCTCCCCCTTAATTTCATTTTTTGCCAATTAGTCCCTCACTTTCTCACTTGCTACCCAAGTTATGCTACCCAAAACCAGAAATTGAAATTAAAACCCCACACTAGAAGCTTCTAGGGGCTTCCTATTCTGTTACTGCAAGATTCCCTAACTTAAACTACCCAAATTACCCTCATGGTGACCCTGTTTTTACACTGAAGACCAACCTGGGTCAAGCGGGTATGGGTTAAATTCAAAAGAGGGCCTTGTTTCAATTATGGGTTCAAACACTATAGCCCAATTCACAAATCTTAAGGCATTAATCACTGAGCATTGAAGCTCAGATGAATGAGGCTGCCTGGGCCAAAAACTAGAAAAGAAAACAAGGGAGGAAAGAAATTGAGCCCAAAGGACTCAACTGATTCACAAAAGTAACTTAATTACTCTAGCAACAATTATAAACTAAGCAACCAATTCATCCAAGACACCTAGACGGATTGCTTAACAATTCTGAACATTTAGATTATGCAAAACAAAAGAAATGATTTCAATGTTTCGATTAATTTCAAGAACAACAGATATGCGAGATTAGACTAACTACTGAGCAATCGGAACAAAAACAAATGAAAAGAAAAAGAAAGAAAAGAAACGAAGGAAGAAACATGAGAAGAAATAAGAACAAGAGGAATACCTCCAAAACCGCTAGAAAACTATACAACCCTGGTTTGACTCGAAACATGCATTAGCCGTATGTTCTCGATGAGAACAAAGGGTCAATGCCCGTTTTAGAGCCTAACATTTGAAATCTTGACAGGTCTGTTTCTTCTTTGATTTCAGATTCAAAGAGGAATTAGTTTAATGAGGATTTATGGGGAAATAGGGATATATTGGGGTTAAGGGACGGGTAGTGGCTGCATGGATGGGATTTAGGGTTAAATGGAGGCGGCGCCGCCACCGGAGGAACTGTGGCGGCTCTAGGGTTTTGAAAATTCGAGGGGCTCCAGTGGAATTTGAGGGAAGATAATGGGGGATTCGTGATGAGGGAGGGAAGAGGGAGCTTTGGTGTGAGTTTGGGTGCCATTGGAGACTCGCCGCCGCCGTAGGCGATTTCCGGCAGCGGCAGACCGCAGAGACGGAGAGGGTGTCTCTAGGGTTCGCTGGTGAGGTGAGAGAGACGAGGGGTAGGGGGTCGTTAGGACATTCTTATATTAATGAGACCTAGCTTCCCAGCCGTTTGATCATCAAACCTCGACAGCTGGGATTAATTCTCAATAATACGGCGTCGTTTTGGATATGGGGTAACTGGACCGGGTATTGAAATGGGTTTGGGCTGGGTCAGATGGCTTACTGGACGGGTTTTTTGGGGTTTTTGGCTTGGGCTGGGCATTAAAATCAAAGACTGGCCCAATCTTGAGCATTTTTATTTAAAGGCTCAAATTCTTTTTAATTTCTTTTTCCTTTTCAAAAATTAAAACAAAACTACAATTAAACCTAAAAAATTAAATTAACCTACCTAATTATATTAAGCTATAATTAATAATCAACACCATTAATTAAATACCAATTTAAAGGAAACTAACAAAATTCAAAGCTAAAAATTAAACAAAGCAAAATAAATCAATTTTTTTTATTTTTGTATTTTTGTAAAATCCTAATTACTAATTAATCAAAAAATATGTAAAATCAAGTCCTAAACACATATTTTTTGTATTTTTTTTCATGAATTATATAAATTAAAAATGCACACAAAAATGCAAACAAACACGAAAATTATGCAATTAATCCTAAAAATCAAATAATTGAAAGAAAGATCCTAAATCTAAGAATTCTGTAGGAGTAATTCACGCGAGGCAAAAATCACGTGCTCACACCCCTCGGGCAATATCATATCACTCAGTAAGGGTACCCGTGCTCACTGGGGGTGTTCAGACTCTATAGGGGCTCCTACAGCCCAAGCGCTAAACCTGCGCTCACTGGTGGTGTGCAGACTCCTGGAGGGGCTCCTACATCCCAAGCGCTATAACAAGCGACCTCGTGGCATAAATCAATCAGGCCTTCGGTGTCATAATATCATGAATCCATAATATCCTCACAACAGGCCCTCGGCCTCACTCAGTCATAAACCTCTCACGCCACTCGGGCTAACAGCAAAACAGGACGCTTTGCCCAAAATATCATTTATAGTATCAAAACTCGGTAAGTAAGGCTGAGTTATGAAATCAATAAAACACAACATGACTGAGTACAAATATTAAGTCAAAACAGTCAGAAATAGTAGTAAAAAGCCCCTAAGGGTCCAAACAGTTGGCACGAGGCCCAAATATGGCATTCAGCCCAAAACATAGTAATACTTTCCAAAACACAATAGTATCGAATAGTTTTCAATCAAATACACGACTTAAGGTACGAGACAGACCAAGTCACAATCCCTAATGGTGCACGCCCCACCGCTCGTCATCTAGTGTGTGTGTCACCTCAAAGTACTGAAACGATGTGAAATCCGGGGTTTCCTACCCTCAGGACAAGATTTACAATCATTACTTACCTCAAACAGGACAAAAATCTACACCGCGATGCCCTTGCCGCTCGACTCAGCCTCGAATCACCCCGAATCTATCCAAAATCAGAATCATATCATCAATACATACAAAAGGAACAAAGCCTACGCGAAGATTATCAAATTAAATCAAAATTCTTGAAATTGCTCAAACCCCCCCTCCCCCGCGGGCCCACGCCTCGGAATCCAATAAAAATCATAAAACTAGAAACTCCTTTCACTCCCGAATCTATACATACCAAAACCATCTAAATCAGACCTCAAATGGCCCCTCAAATTCCCAATTTAAACTCTCAAATTTCAAGCCCTAATCCCAATTTCTGCTCAAATTTCCCCATTAATATCATGATTAAGCAAGGGAATAATTGTCTTAGACACAAGATACAAGGTCCAAGTAGCTTACCTCACTGAAAGCACTTGATTCCCCATTGAAATCACTGCTTGGAGCTCCAAAATCGACCAAAAATTGTGGAAGAATGACCAAAATTCGCGAAGGGGCCTTTATATACATTCTTCCATGCACTTCCGCATCTGCGGTCAGCATTACGCATCTGCGGGGCCGCATCTGCACAAAATTCTCCGCTTATGTGGAATCTCATTAGAAGGGAATTCTCGCTTCTGCGGTTGCCTGACCGCACCTGCGACCATCGCAGATGCGGGGACCAAACCGCACCTGCGACCCTTGCTGCATACCTGCGCTACATAACCGTTTCTGCGGACCTCGCACATGCGGTCCCCAATCCGCAGGTGCGGAAATGACAGAAGCAGCAACTTCAGCAACTCAACCAAGTTCCAATCCTTCCGTTAACCCTGTGAATTCATCCCGACGCTCTCGGGACCTCAACCAATAATACCAACAAGTCATATACCACAATTCAAACTTATTCAAACCTTCAGAACACTAAAAACGACATCAAAACACTAAATCACCCTCAGATTCAAGCCTAAGAGCCTTTAAACTTCCCAATTCCGCAAACAATGCCGAAATCTATCAAACCTCGTCTGAATGTCCTAAAATTGTGCACACACGTCACAAATGACAAAACGGACCTAATCCAATTTCTGAAAATTCCATTCCAACCCCGATATATAGATTTCCACTGCCGACCGGAAAATGCCAAATTTCCAATTTCGCCAATTCAAGCCTAAATCTACCACGGACCTCCAAAATACATTAGGAACACGCTCCTAAGTCCAAAATCACCCGACGGAGCTAAACAAATCATTAAAATCTAAATCCGATATCGAATACTAAGAAGTCAAGACTTGGTCAAACCTTTCAAATTTAAAGCTTCAAGCTGAGAATCATTGTTCCATATCTATTCCGATTAACCTGAAAACCACAACCGACGATTTACATAAGTCATAATACATCATACGGGGCTAGTCATGCCCGAGAAATTGGCGAGCAAAGTCCAAATGATCAAAATGACCGTTCGGGTCGTTACAAAAGTAGAAGGGGACTTCAGGGCTGCGGACGCCGAGCAGGTGTACCTCAAGTCTCCGTCAGATGTTCAATCTGAGAAATCTATTGACCAAAGTCTGCACAAGAAGTGCAGAGTGTAGTATGAGTACAACTGAACCCATGTACTCTGTAAGTGTCGAGCCTAACCTCGACGAAGTAGTGACGAGGCTAAGGCGGGTCACTTACAATAACCTATATGCAGTATAATAATAATGACAGGAAAGGAAATACGGGAAAATAAGGTCGTTAACTCATGAAAACAAACTCAATCCTCGAAAGCCAGTAAAACCAAAAATATAAATCCTCATAATCTCGTACGAAAACACCGAAGACAACACAATACAATAAGGAAACAAAACATATAAACTGTTGCGGCGCAAAACCCGATCCCACCGTACAAACTCGAACCTCCTTTATTTCACAATATCTATAACAATATTAACAAGTAAAATTCGTTGTGGCGCGCAATCCGATCCCACCATATAATCGAAATCAATATCATAATCCTCCCCTATTTCACCATATTAATCCTCCCTTCTAACACCTGTTGCGGCGTGCAACCCGATCTCACTATATCAATATCAATCCTCCCTTATCCCACCTGTTGCAGCGTGCAACCCGATCCATAAACACAAATCAATAAATGAAATCAATTCAACAACTCGAATTACAAGGATCTCTACAATTAGCGAATATGAAAGTAGAACCATAAAGGAAATCTCGTACCAAATTAAGAATTCCTATAGTTAATACTAAGCAGCAAGACAAGTCAAATAAATAACAACTAAAGGGTACAAGGAAGTCAATTAATGCAAGCAGCAGTTAATCATGGAAGCATGGGAGAAACTAACATTTTTAATTCTAGAATAATAAATGACAAGTAGCAAATTTGGGCATAACAAGCAATTAAAGCATGTAGCAATTAAGACACAGAATAAAATAATTAATGAAATGCAAGAAAGCATGGAAACAAGTATTTTGACGGCGTGTATACACTCGTCACCTCGCATATACGCCGCTACACATGTAATTCACATATCGCATAGCTCAAGGGTTCCTAATTCCCTCAAATTAAGGTTAGACCCAACACTTACATTGCTCCGCAAGCAAATCAAAGCTCTACCGGGCCTTTCCTCTAAAATCCACCTCCGAACCAACGGAATCTAATAAAAATCGACTTAATAACATCAAATAATGCTAGGAAAATCAATTACAATACATAAAGTTAAGATCTTTACACTTTTTCCAAAAAGACAACAAAAGTCAACCCTGAGCTCGCTTGGTCAAAACTTGAGATTCGGACCAAAACCTATTTATCCATTTACCCCCGAACCAGATTATGTAATTAGTTTTGAAATCGGACCCCAATTTGCGGTCCAAATCCCAAACTTACAAAAACCCCCAATTCTTCTCAAATCCTTAATTTTCTACATGAAAGAACAAAGAATAAGGGTAGAAATTAATGGCTGATGATGGAAATGGAAGAAAATAAGTTAAAGTATACTAACCTACAAAAGGGTGATGAAATTTCTCCTCTAAATAGCCTCTAGGCCGAGCTCTAATGAGAAGATGGTCAAAAACGGGTGAAATTCCGACTTAGAAATATTTTAAGGTCTGGGCCTTAGGCCTTCTTCGCATTCGCGAAGGGCCTTCTTCGTGTTCGCGATGCACAGCGGCCCAAATGGCCTACACGTTTACGAGTTTCCTCACTTGTTCGCGAAGGCTTCTCCTCCCAGGCCTTCGCGTTCGAGAGCGAATGCTCACGCTCGCGTACAGTAAACCACAGATCCCCCCTTCCCAGCTCCATAGCCCTACGCGTTCGCGAGAAGCTTGTCGTGTTCGTGAAGGGTAAATCTCACATTGCTCCACGTCGCGACCCAGCTACCGTGTTCGCGATTAAGAAAATCCAACCCAGTCCCAACTACTCTTCGCGATCAGGGGAGTATCTCCGCGATCGCGAAGAAGGACACACCAGCTGATAGCAGAAGCCAAAAACTAGAAATTTTCTTAAGTTCAAATGGTCCGTAGCCTATCCAAAACTCACCCGAGCCCTCCGGGCTCCGAACCAAACATGCACACAAGTCCAAGAATATCATGCGAACTCGCTTGTGCAATCAAAACATCAAAATAACACCTAGAACGATGAATCTGACACCAAAACAAATAAAATTTTCAAAGAAACTTATGAATTTTTAATTTCTCAACCGGACATCCGAATCACATCAAATCAACTCCGTTTTGCATCAAATTTTGTAGACATGTCATAAATACTGTAATGAACTTATACCAAGTTTCAGAACCAAAATCCGAACACGGTAGCAATAAAGTCAAACTACGATCAAATTTATTAATTCTTTAAACCTTTAAACTTCTAGTTTTCAACAAATTATGATAAATCAAGTTAAGGACTTCCGAATTCAATTCCAGGCATACACCAAGTCCCAAATCACGATACGGACCCACCGGGACTATCAAAATACTGATCTGGGTCTGTTTACATAAAATATTAACCGCAGTCAACTCAAATGAGTTTTAAGGCACGATTTCATATTTTCATTAATTTTCTCATAAAAACCTTCCGGAAAAAGGACACAGACTGTGCACGCAAATCAAGGAAGTCTAAACGGAGCTATTCGAGGTCTTGAAACATGAAAAGAAGGGTAAAATTATAAAAGATATATCTGGTCATCACACTCTGTCTCATATTATCTGTCATGATTCTCTTGTACATGCCCTTTAAGAAAAATTAATTAGGATGAGATTTTGACTACTTTACCCTTATTCATGTCTTAATATTTAATCTTTCTTCATTGGTATTTGAACAAAGTTATCCATAGCTGAGAAATTTGTAGTCTTCGAGGATAATTATTACTAAGGGTAAAAAAGAAAAAAGATAATTAATTTTGTCTTGAACTTCTAAAGTAACAAATAATTTGAGACAACTATTTTAATAACCACGATTGATAATATGAGACGGAGGAATATAAATTAAGCAGAACCATTTTTTAAAGCACAATCGATTATTATTTCTGAATCAAAATTCATCAATGACTTTTTTATTACATCATAAAAAGTATAAAGGACGAGGAGATAAGAAAAACAAAGACAACAGTGAAATCACATATGACATACAAGTGAATAATCGAGATTAGTAGAGTTCCTGCCTCTTGAAATTAATACCCACTGCATTGGTATTCAGAAAATAAAGATGATTATCGACAATTAATACAAATCCAGGCATCCTTGCAGTCATTGGTTGAAGTACAGAATCTAAAACAAGTATTAAGTTGTGGCAGCACTCTTTTCTTGAGGCCGGAGAGCATATGATCAACATCTGGTGTAGCTATAACTTGTTTTTCTGATAACCACATTACATTGACTGAAATATTTCACCATCATAGCTATTAGAATCATATCCATTGGCATAATATGAAAATCCAATATTTATACATCATATAATGTACAAAAAAGGACCAAATATACCCATGTACTATCAGAAAAGGTTTAAATATACTACTCGTTATACTTTAAGTCCATATATATCCCCGTCGTTATACTATTGATTCAAATATACCCCTTTTCCATTAAGTTTGTCCAAAGTGGACACCCAATCCTACGTGGCACTGGCATTTGATGAGGTGGATACCACATGGCTTGCCACCTCAGCGTCCCTAACCCATTTTGCCCCTCCCTTCTATTTTTTTCCCACCACTAAAAGTTTTTTCCCCTCCACCAGCATTGCCACCATTCCGCTACCATGAACAATATTGTATTTCAAATTTTAGTCTTTTATCTATGGATTAGGGGCACAGAGGTGGTATGGCTTGTGAAATCCACCTCATCAAATATCAATGCCACATAGGATTGGATGTTCACTTTGGACAAACATAACAAAAGAAGAGTATATTTAAACCAATAGTATTACGACAGGGGTATATTTGTACCCGAAGTATAACGAAGGGATATATTTAAATATTTTCTCATAGTAGTACAAGTGAATATTTGGTCCTTTGTCCTATAATGTAACACACGGGTGCATATTAATGGATTCAGATGAAATATGTGCAAGGTCAGATGCATTAACAAACACAATATATAATTATAAGTACAATATATATAGATAAATAGAGATAGATAGTGGCTATCATGATAAGAATGACGATAACGAAACTAAGCTTAAGTATCAGGGGCGGACCTACATAGAGTGTTCGGGGGTCACGGGATCCCGTTAGTCTCGGCAAAAACGCACGTATACTTATGTTACATATGGTCTGTATGTATACGAAGGAACCCTTTATATATGTTCCTTGGCCCCCTTGAGCATGAAAGTCAAACGGCGATACTGGTTACTATATTCTACAGAATCATATGTTTTCCTAATATCCACTTTGATCAAGCATCTGGGAGATGATGATTTTTGAGAATACCCTTTCAGTAGTTCCCCTACTATTTGATCTAGTAGTAGTTTCTGTCTTCCTGTCAAGATCTTTGCCATGATTTTGTAGAGGGTTTTATAACAAGCAATTGGTCTATATTCCTTGACAAAGCATGTATTTGAAGTCTTTGGTACCAGTGTAATAGTAGTACCATTTACTACTTTTAGTAGTTTCCCAGTTATAAAATATTCTTGCATTGCATTGATTACTTCTTCTCTAATAAGTGGCCTGAACTCCTTGAAGAACTCAGCTGAGTATCCATCTATACCAGGTGCTTTGTCCAGAGGTAGGTCTTGTACAACCTGTATGATGTTCTCTCTAGTTACTGGTAGAAGCATCTATTGTTGCTGAGCCAGTGTTAGGCAGGGGCCATTTCTACCTATAATCATATCATGTCCAGGCAAAACTGGAGTTGCTTCCCCAAATAGTTTTTGAAAGAACCCCAAGAATTCCTTTGTATCAAAGGTGGTCTATTAGTCTTATGTTGGCTTCATTGTAGATAGATGATATTTTGTTCCTTGCTTGTCTAGCTTTCAAGTATGAATGGGAATACTTAGAATTTGAGTCTCCATATGCAATCCAATTGGCCCTGGATTTTTGTCTGAAGACATGCTATTATACTCTCTCCTATTTTCCTAATTTAATGAGTTGTAGCTTTTCCTCGTCAATCAGTTGTGGATTAATACAGTCCCCATTCAGTGCTTACTTTGTATGCTTCAGTTGTTCCTTGAGTTTTGTTAGCTTGAGATCTATAAATGACATATCTTTATGCATAGCTTTGGTGGCTTCCTCTATTAGCTTCAGCTTCCTCCATATAGTAAACATAGTATATCCCTATATGTCCGGTGCCCAGGTGCTTGCAACTGCTTCTTTGTATCCTTCCTGTTTCAGTAGGATATTGAGTAGTTTATAAGGACTTTTTTCTTTTGTTCTTTTCGTTTCTGTGTTAAGCATTATACGGTCTAATTTGAGGTCTCTGGCACCATGTAGTTAGCCTCAATGTCATTGTAATAGCTGAACCAGTATGCATTCCCAAATACCAGTTTATGTGCCTGTATAGTCTCTCACATGCTTCTATTTTGTTTCTCTAGGAGTATTGGTTTCCCTTTTTTGTGAGTTGCCCTACACCAATATCTTGCACACATTGCTGAAAGTCTGCAATCTCGGATTGGTGTACTGGTATACCATTAATCCTGTCATCCATATATAGTATACTATTAAACTCTCCAATGATGAGCCAAGGTTCATTGGTCATTGTATTAATCTATATCAGATGATCCCATAAGGCCTTCATGTATGCTATAGTATGCATTCCATAAACAAAAGTAATGCAGCTATTGAATGTTGACTGTATATCTTTAATTTGACAATGGACTAGCTGAAAGGTGGAGTCTAATGTTGTCATATCTACTGAATTTGATCTCCATCCAATCCATATTCTACCATTATGAGCAGAGTTGTAATTGTCAATGAACTCCCACTCCACACCAAGCTTTCTTTGAATCATAGGAGCCTTAGGCTTTTGACTCTAGTCTTAAAGCACCAAATTAAATCTATCCTGTTTTTTTCAGAAATACCTTGAGCTCTCTTTGTTTAAAAGACTTGTTAAGTCCTCTAATATTCCAAGCACAAATGACCGTTGAGATGGGGGTACAGTGGTATGGTTGATCCATTTCTCCAATCCCTGTGAGGAACCTGCATTTGGCCCCTGCTCCAAACTCCCTTGATCATTCTCCTGTATTCTCAACACAACATATTTGTTCCTTTTGGCAAGTACCTCTGGCTCAATGAGATGTTCTTTTCTCTGCTTTGTCCCATGATATACTACTGATTTTTTGCCTTTACTATTTATTTGAACCCGTAGTTCCTTCATTTGTTGTTGAACACTTGTTTCAGTAGTGTTCACCTCCTTATCTTTAGTCTGCACCTCTTCAGGTTGTTGCCATGCTGGTTGTCTCGCTGGTGGTCCTGCTGCTCTCCACTCCCATTTGGCTTTCCTATTTTTTTTATAGGGTTTGTCGGTTGTTTGATTTGCATACGATTTCTTCTTGCATTCACCCGTTAATCCCCAAAATGGTTGCGATCCTGGCAAAATTTTGGTTGCCATTCATACTCAATAACCTGCTCCCACAGCTTCCCATCCGGTATTTCAATTGTAAGTCCATATGGCATTGTCTGAGTTATATCCATTTCTATATGGACTCTAGCATAGGATATCCTTTCACATTGGTCAGTCAGTTTGTTAATACAGATTGGGTTACCTAGTGAGCTTGCCATTCTCCCTAGATTTTCCTCCGCCAACACTGAATTGATAGACCTAGGAATATGACCCATACTGGAATCACTCGCATCAGTTCATTCTGGATATTGAACTCAGGGTCCCAGTCCATTAGAATCATTTGTCGATTGTTAAAGGTGTAATGTCCATTTTGTAGAATTTGAAGTTTATCTTCCATAGATTCATATCGAAATAGAAAATAGCCATCCTCGTGAAGGAATACCTTTGGGGTTATCACTGAATTCCCCACTCCATAGGCAAACTTCAACATCTCCTTAAATGGTGGATTTCCCCCAATACATAGCCAATTAGGGTTATTTTTCAGTTGCTAATCTAATTCATCTGGATTGAGCTTCGCCACGTTAATTCAATCCCAAATTTCTGGTCGGTAGAACTTCAGCTGTAGCCCTTGTTGCTAAATCCAATTTCCTTTGACTACGTCCGCCATTGTCTTTGTGCTTTCTCTAAAAATAGAAAAAATAGGTCAATTTCCTTGTAGTTGTAGCCATCGTTACCTATGGTGAGTGCACTTTTCCATCGGTAGTGCTTGGAGTATTGTAGGTGCACTTCCCATTCCCGGCAACCAATGAGCTAGTTGCATGGGTGGAAATTATTTCTGTATCCGGTGTTACCAGTCTACTGCTAGTCTCCTCCGTCGGTTGCATTACCGACGGTGGTGGTTCCTTCTTCTGTTTTCAGCGTTGCGGGCCATGGCGTATGTTAGTTATCCTCACTAATCATGTGCCGAGGGACCTTCCCCCTTTCTCATTTGTCTTAATATTCCTACTAAACTCTCCACTATTCTTTCCATCTCGTTTAATAGTTAAAGAGAGTTTTATGTTATATACATGGTTAGTGTAACGACTTTTATATTATCAGGTTATCTTTACCTATTGTAGCACATAATCTATATTATTTTTAACATTACAGATCATATAATGTAAGAGACTTACATGGAAATATCCTTTGGATGACTTGATAGTGTAAGAAGTTTTTTAGTCTATATAACTTAAACTCATAATATAAAGGTCAAATTCAAAGTCTCACCTGAGATTTGTTCTTATTGGTACAGTCAAAACATTGTCAGTTTGTATCTGTTAAACCTCCATGACAAGCCAGTACAAATGTGATGACCCAAAGGGTCACCTTATGATTTAAACAAAATTCTGCATTTCGAGGTCTTAAAGTCTCATTTTTATCCCCCTCGATTTGCGTGCATAGTCTGGGCGTAATTTCGGAAAGCTTCTATGTTAAACGTTGATGAAAGTAACAATTTTCGCCTTTAAAAGTTGATTTAGTTGACTTCGGTCAACGTTTTGATTAAACAGACTTGGACTTTTGATTTGATAGTACCGGTGGGTCCGTATCAAAATATGGGATATGGACGTATGCCCGAAATCAGATTCGGAGGTCCCTGGCCCGAGTTATGAATTTTTGTTGACAATCGTAAGCCTTAAAATTTAATGGGTTTTAAGAAATTATTAATGCTTGATCTTGTTGGTATCGGGTTCATATTTTGGTTCCGGAGCCCGGGACTAGTTCAATATAGCATTTATGTCAGGTCTGTAAAATTTAGTAAGAAACGAAGTTATTTTGACGTGATTCGGGCATCCGGTTGTGAAAATAGGAATTTTGAAGTGTTCTTGGGAAATTCATGTGATTTGGTGTTAAATTCGTAGTTCTAGGTGTTATTTAAATTCGTAGTTCTAGGTGTTATTTTTGGGATTTGATCGTGAGAGCAAGTTTGTATGATATTTTAAGACTTGTGTACATGTTTGGTTTTGAGTCCCGAGGGCTCGGGTGAGTTTTGGATAGGCTACGAAGTGAAATAGGAATTCGAAGACCCCTGGTTTTTGTTACAGGCCTCAGACCTCGCAAATGCGAGGTCAATCATTGCATTAGCGATCTCTGAAGAGTTCTTATTTGCGAGCTTCTAATCGCAAATGCGAAGAGAAGCTTGGCCAGCTCATGTTCGCAAATGCGACCATTCCTTCGCATTTGCGATGGGGACAAGGGGGAGGAAACCTTCACAATTGCGATCATCTGATTGCATTTGCGACAAGCTTAGTTCGCATTTGAGAACATTTCTTCACATTTGCAAAGAAGGAAGGACTGTGGGAATCTTCGAAAATGCGATGGTTTTCTCGCATTTGCCGGCTTTGCGTTTGCGAAGCTCGAGTAGCATTTGCGACATCTGCAACTGGTAAAACTTGACTTAGACGAGATTTTTGCTCATGTTTCAAAACATTCAAAACAAGAAACCCTCTAGGCGATTTTCCAAAGAGCACTTCTTCCCCAAATCATAGGTAAGTTATTCTTAACTCATTACATTCAACTTATTTTACAAGACTTCAACCTAGAATTTAAGATTTTCATGGTGGAATTGGGGATTTTTGGGGATTTAGATCTCAAATTGAGGTCGGATTCCAAAACCAATTATATATCTGCGATTGGGGGTGAATGGGTAATCGGTTTTTGGTCCGAATTTCGGGTTTGGACAAAGCGGGCTCGGGTGTTGACTTTTGTTGACCTTTTCAAAAAATTGCCTAAATTGAATTCAATGCAATCGTGGGTAGTTCCTAATGCTTAAATTGAATTGTTTGGTTGGTAATTTGCTAGATTCTATTGGTCCGGAGGCTTGTGAAAAGGGTAAAGCGGTGATTGAGCTTTGACCTTGGCCGTTGGAGCGAGGTAAGTGTTGTTACTAACATTGGCTTGATGGATTAGGTATTGTTGCCTATTTGCTACGTGTTTGGTTGTTGAGTACCACGTATAGGTGAGGTGACGAGGACCTATGCGTTGTTGTCGAGTCATAGCATGCGAGTGAGTGTTGTTCTTGTGATGTTGTATTCTTTATTCATATTGTTCATGCCTAGACTTGTTATTCTTTATGTTTAGCAACTCTTATCATGTTTTACGGAATTTGAAATTAACTAAGTATTGAATCAAAGTCGAGGTTGATGTTGGGGAACTAAATGTTGAAGTGAGACTCGTNTGTTACATATGGTCTGTATGTATACGAAGGAACCCTTTATATATGTTCCTTGGCCCCCTTGAACATGAAAGTCAAAAGGCGATACTGGTTACTACATTCTACAGAATCATATGTTTTCCTAATATCCACTTTGATCAAGCATCTGGGAGATGATGATTTTTGAGAATACCCATTCAGTAGTTCCCCTACTATTTGATCTACTAGTAGTTTCTCTCTTCCTGTCAAGATCTTTGCCATGATTTTGTAGAGGGTTGTATAACAAGGAATTGGTCTATATTCCTTGACAAAGCATGTATTTGAAGTCTTTAGTACCAGTGTAACAGTAGTACCATTTACTACTTTTAGTAGTTTCCCAGTTATAAAATATTCTTGCATTGCATTGATTACTTCTTCTCCAATAAGTGGCCCGAACTCCTTGAAGAACTCAGTTGAGTTTCCATCTATACCAGGTGCTTTGTCCAGAGGTAGGTCTTGTACAACCTGTATGATCTTCTCTCTAGTTACTGGTAGAAGCATCTATTGTTGCTGAGCCAGTGTTAGGCAGGGGCCATTTCTACCTATACTCATATCATGTCCAGGCAAAACTGGAGTTGCTTCCCCAAATAGTTTTTGAAAGAACCCCAAGAATTCCTTTTGTATCAAAGGTGGGTCTATTAGTCTTATGTTGGCTTCATTGTAGATAGATGATATTTTGTTCCTTGCTTGTCTAGCTTTCAAGTATGAATGGGAATACTTAGAATTTGAGTCTCCATATGCAATCCAGTTGGCCCTGGATTTTTGTCTGAAGACATGCTATTATACTCTCTCCTATTTTCCTAATTTAATGAGTTGTAGCTTTTCCTCGTCAATCAGTTGTGGATTAATACAGTCCCCATTCAGTGCTTCCTTTGTATGCTTCAGTTGTTCCTTGAGTTTTGTTAGCTTGAGATCTATAAAGGACATATCTTTGTGCATAGCTTTGGTGGCTTCCTCTATTAGCTTCAGCTTCCTCCATATAGTAAACATAGTATATCCCTATATGTCCCGTGCCCAGGTGCTTGCAACTGCTTCTTTGTATCCTTCCTGTTTCAGTAGGACATTGAGTAGTCTATAAGGTCTTTTTTCTTTTGTTCTTTTCGTTTCTATGTTCAGCATTATACGGTCTAATCTGACATCTCTGGCACTATGTAGTTAGCCTCAATGTTATTGTAATAGTTGAACCAGTCTGCATTCCCAAATACCGGTCTATGTGACTGCATATTCTCTCACATGCTTCTATTTTGTTTCCCTAGGAGTATTGGCTTCCCTTTTTTGTGAGTTGCCCTATACCAATATCTTGCACATATTGCTGAAAGTCTGCAATCTCAGATTGGTGTACTGGTATACCATTAATCCTGTCCTCCACATGTAGTATACTATTAAACTCTCCAATGATGAGACAAGGTTCATTGGTCATTGTATTAATCTATATCAAGTGATCCCATAAGGCCTTCCTGTATGTTAGAGTATGCATTCCATAAACAAAAGTAATGCAGCTATTGAATGTTGACTGTCTATCTTTAATTTGACAATGGACTAGCTGAAAGGTGGAGTCTAATGTTGTCATATCTACTGAATTTGATCTCCATCCAAATTATGAGTAGAGTAGTAATTGTCAATGAACTCCCACTCCACACCAAGATTTCTTTGAATCATAAGAGCCTTAGGCTTTTTGACTCTAGCCTTATATCACCCAATTAAATCTATCCTGTTTTTTTCCAGAAATCCCTTGAGCTCTCATTGTTTAAAAGACTTTTTAGTCCTCTAATATTCCAAGCACAAATGACCATTGAGATGGGGGTACAGTGGTATGGTTGATCCCTTTCTCCAATCCCTGTGAGGAACCTGCATTTGGCCCCTGCTCAAAACTCCCTTGATCATTCTCCTCTATTCTCAACACAACATATTTGTTCCTTTTGGCAAGTACTCTGGATCAATGAGATGTTCTTTTCTCTGCTTTGTCCCATGATATACTACTGCTTTTTTGCCTCTACTATTTATTTGAACACGTAGTTCCTTTATTTGTTGTTGAACACTTGTTTCAGTAGTTTTCACCTCCTTATCAATAGCCTGCACCTCTTCGGGTTGTTTCCATGTTGGTTGTCTCGCTGGTTGTCCTGTTGGTCTCCACTCCCATTTGGCTTTCCTATTTTTTTATTGGGTTTGTCGGTTATTTGAGTTGCCTATGATTTCTTCTTTCATTCACCTGTTAATCCCCAAAATGGTTGCGATCCTGGCAAAATTTTGGTTGCCATTGATACTTAATAACCTGCTCCCACAGCTTCCCATCTGGTATTTCAACTGTAAGTCCATATGGCATTGTCTAAGTTATATCCATTTCTATATGTACTCTAGCATAGGATACCCATTCACATTGGTCAGTCAGTTTGTTAGTACAGATTGGGTTACCTAGTGAGCTTGCAATTCTCCCTAGATTTTCCTCCGCCAGCACTGAATTGGTAGACCTGGGAATATGACCCATACTGGAATCACTCGCATCAGTTCATTCTGGATATTGAACTCAGGGTCCCAGTCCATTAGAATCATTTGTCGATTGTTAAAGCTGTAAGGTCCATTTTGTAGAATTTGAAGTTTATCTTCCATAGATTCATATCGAAATAGAAAATAGCCATCGCCATGAAGGAATACCTTTGGGGTTATCACTGAATTCCCCACTCTATAGGCAAACTTCAGCATTTCCTTAAATGGTGGATTTCCCCCAATACATAGCAATTAGGGTTATTTTCCATTTCTGACATTGCTAATCTAATTCATCCGGATTGAGCTTCGCCACGTTAATTCAATCCCAAATTTTTGGTGGGTAGAACTTCAGTTGTAGCCCTTGTTGCTGAATCCAATTTCCTTTGACTACGTCCGCCATTGTCTTTGTGCTTTTTCTAAAAATAGAAAAAACAGGTCAATTTCGTTGTAGTTGTAGCCATCGTTACCTATGGTGAGTGCACTTTTCCATCGGTAGTGCTTGGAGTATTGTAGGTGCACTTCCCATTCCCGGCAACCAATGAGCTAGTTGCATGGGTGGAAATTATTTCTGTATCCGGTGTTACCAGTCTACTGCTAGTCTCCTCCGTCGGTTGCATTACCGACGGTAGTGGTTCCTTCTTTTGTTTTCAGTGTTGCGGGCCATGGCGTATGTTAGTTATCCTCACTAATCATGTGCCGAGGGACCTCCCCCCTTTCTCATTTGTCTTAATATGCCTACTAAACTCTCCACTATTCTTTCCCTTTCGTTTAATAGTTAAAGAGAGTTTTATGTTATATACATGGTTAGTGTAACAACTTTTATATTATCAGGTTATCTTTACCTATTGTAGCATATAATCTATATTATTTTTAACATTACAGATCATATAATGTAAGAGACTTACATGGAAATATCCTATGGATGACTTGATAGTGTAAGAAGTTTTTTAGTCTATATAACTTAAACTCATAGTATAAATGTCAAATTCAAAGACGGCCCCTATAATTTCACACTAATGCCAACTTTAATATCTCACCTGAGATTTGTTCTTATTGGTACAGTCAAAACATTGTCAGTTTGTATCTGTTAAACCTCCATGACAATCCGATACAAATGTGATGACCCAAAGGGTCACCTTATGATTTTAAACAAAATTCTGCATTTCGAGGTCTTAAACTCTCATTTTTATCCCCCTCGATTTGTGTGCATAGTCTGGGCATGATTTCGGAAAGCTTCTATGTTAAACGTTGATGAAAGTAATAATTTTTGCCTTTAAAAGTTGATTTAGTTGACTTCGGTCAACGTTTTGATTAAACAGACTTGGACTTTTGATTTGATAGTACCGGTGGGTCCGTATCAAAATATGGGATATGGGCGTATGCCCGAAATCAGATTCGGAGGTCCCTGGCCCAAGTTATGAATTTTTGTTGACAATCGTAAGCCTGAAAATTTAATGGGTTTTAAGAAATTATTAATGCTTGATCTTGTTGGTATCGGGTCCATATTTTGGTTCCGGAGCCCGGGACTAGTTCAATATAGCATTTATGTCAGGTCTGTAAAATTCGGTAAGAAACGAAGTTATTTTGACGTGATTCGGGCGTCCGTTTGTGAAAATAGGAATTTTGAAGTGTTCTGGGGAAATTCATGTGATTTGGTGCTAAATTCGTAGTTCTAGGTGTTATTTAAATACGTAGTTCTAAGTGTTATTTTTGTGATTTGATCGCAAGAGCAAGTGCGTATGATGTTATAATACTTGTGTACATGTTTGGTTTTGAGCTCTGAGGGCTCGGCTGAGTTTCTGATAGGCTACGGAGTGAAATAGGAATTTGAACACTCCTCGTTTTTGTTACAGGCCTCAGACCTCGCAAATGCGAGGTCAATCATTGCATTTGCTATCCCTGAAGAGTTCTCATTTACGAGCTTCTTATCGCAAATGCGAAGAGAAGCTTGGCCAGCTCATGTTCTCAAATGCGACCATTCCTTCGCATTTGTGATGGGGACAAGTGGGAGAAAACATTCGCAATTGCGATCATCTGATCGTATTTGCGACAAACTTAGTTCGCATTTGAGAACATTTCTTCACATTTGCAAAGAAGGAAGGACTGTGGGAATCTTCAAAAATGTGATGGTTTTCTCGCATTTGTGGGCTTCGCGTTTGCGAAGCCCGAGTCGCATTTGCGACATCTGCAACTGGTAAAACTTAACTTAGACGAGATTTTTGCTCTTGTTTCAAAACAAGAAACCCTCTAGGTGATTTTCCAAAGACCACTTCTTCGCCAAATCATCGGCAAGTGATTCTTAACTCATTTCATTCAATATTTCACTTTATTTTACAAGATTTCAACCTAGAATTTAAGATTTTCATGGTGGAATTGGGGATTTTTGGGTAGAAAAATTTGGGGATTTTTTGGGATTTAGATCTCAAATTGAGGTCGGATTCCAAAATCAATTATATATCTGCGCTTGGGGTGAATGGGTATTCGATTTTTGGTTCGAATTCCAGGTTTGGACAAAGCAGGCTTGGGTGTTGACTTTTGTTGAATTTTTTAAAAATGGCCTAAATTGAATTCAATGCAATCGTGGGTAGTTCCTAATGCTTAAATTGAATTGTTTGGTTGGTAATTTTCTAGATTTTATTGGTCTGGAGGCTTGTGAAAAGGTTAAAGCGGTGATTGAGCTTTGAGCTTGGCTGTTGGAGCGAGGTAAGTGTAATCTCTAACATTGGCTTGAGGGATTAGGTATTGTTGCATATTTTCTACGTGTTTGGTTGTTGAGTACCACGTATAGGTGAGGTGACGAGGACCTATGCGTTGCTGTTGAGTCATAGCATGCGGGTGAGTCTTGTTATTGTGATGTTGTATTCTTTATTCATATTGTTCATGCCTAGACTTGTCATTCTTTATGTTTAGCAACTCTTATCATGTTTTACGGAATTTGAAATTGACTAAGTATTGAATCAAAGCTGAGGTTGACGTTGGGGAACTGAATGTTGAAGTGAGACTTGTTATTGATAATTCCATCTCTCTGTTGCTATTGTTCTTTGTTTTGGTGAGGAAGAGTGTAAAACACAAAGTGTGATGCTGTGCCATTTTGTTTTCATTAACATGTGAGGAAGAGAGTAAAGCACGAAGGGTGATGCCGTGCCATTTCATATTCATTATCATGTGAGGAAGAGTGTAAAGCACGAAGGGTGATTTCGTGCCATTCTATATTCATTATCATCGTTTCTTTCATTTATTATGGTGAGGATGAGAGTAAAAGCACGAAGGGTGATGCCGTGCCATTGTTTTTGCTGCGTTTAATATTCCTTGGTGCAAATCATGTTGTTTGCAGTGTCTCTTTACTTTTACCATTTTCATGATCTTGTACTCCTCTCAGCATGTTTTCCCCCTCACGTTGTTATCTGTTTAGCTTCTATTAGTTGTTATTGCTTGTATATTGTTTAACTGCACAAGTTTATGTTGTTATGTTGTTCTAGCCTCGTCACCACTTCACCTGGGTTAGACTCGGCACTTACCAGTACATGGGGTCGGTTGTACTGATACTGCACTCCGTACTTTCCGTGCAGATTTTGGTACCGGACCGAGTTGACCTTGAGACTAGCTGTTGTCTTGATCTGTTGGAGACCCAAGGTAGTCCTGTTGGCGTCTGCAGGCCCTGGCGTCCCCTTCTATGCATTTCCTTTATTATTTCATTTGTATCGAAAATAGTTGTATTTCCTTCAGACACCTTGTAGTTAAATCATAGTAGTTCGTGGATTGTGATACCAGGTATTGGGTAGTTGTGTATAAGTATTAATAGGGTTATTTTAGAATTTCGCACTTTTCTTATATGTTATGGTTTAATTATTGTTATTTATCGAATTATTTAAGAGTTAGCGTATTGATCCCTAATTGTTGGCTTGCCTAGCAACTGAAAGGTTAGGCGCCATCACGGTCCCGACGGTGGGAAATTTGGGTCATGACAAGTTAGTATCAAAGCACTAGGTTGCCTAGGTCTCACAATTCACGAAGAGGCTTAGTAGAGTCTAGGGATTGGTACAGAGACGTCTGTGCTTATCTCCCAGAGGCTATAGAGTTTAGGAAGAAGTTCATTTCTATTCTTCTCTGTTGTGCGAAATTTTGTTCTCTCAATACTGATCGAACTCTTCTACTCTTGTTCTATCGCAGATGGAGAGAACATGTATTGCTTCTTCAGCTGAGCAACAGCCAGAGCCCTAGTGGCAGCTCCTAAGAGGGCAGAGCTTGAGGCCTAGGCCGTGCTAGAGGCTGAGGCAGGGGCAGAGCTCAGCCTAGAGCTCAAGCAACAACACCAGCAGCAGAGTCTCAGGTAGAGTTTGATGAGAAGGCTCCAACCCAAACGTGTTCTGCAGGACCGAACTCAGGTCCTAGAGGGGTTCGATCGCCATCCCGGTACTTCGGGATGATTGGTCCGTTACTGGGCCGTCATGGAGAGTATGGCACAGACTAGAACA
>NW_017676360.1:0-33979 GCF_001879085.1 Nicotiana attenuata
GAATCGTATAGTGTGATAACAGTCGAGACATTGAGATAGTATCGCATTGAAGATTACGGGTAAACAACACACGGAGAAAGACAAATGAAAGAAGGTGAAGAGCCTATGGAAGAACCTTTACATTGTAACCACTAGGAAGGGTGGTAATATAAAGCGATTACGAGAAGCTAAATTTTTGAAAGAAGATCTCTGTATGAAGTCACGTGATGTATAACTCAAGAATTCTAAAACCCAATTATGTTTAGCAACTCTACTTCATAATGAAGCACTACAACATACTTCTACACAGCCAGCTATTACAAACCACATTGGGAGATGCTATAAGACTTGACTGAGAGAAAGGCTTTGACATATGAATGTGTTACTAGGTGTATTTCTCCTTGGTCAACCAAGAACCTAAAGGCGAGAGTTAGACTGATAAGCAGATCGTTGGACTAGCACAAGTGTAGATAATCCATTATCGGAAAAAGATCATTCAATTTCAGTAATTGCGGCATGCTGTCGACCCTTGATGAACTTGAAGTGATATGAGAACCCAATGAGATAGTATAGAATAATCATGGAGGGTTTGTAGATGGTCATAATGAGTTCTTCATGGATTTTAAGTTGAGAATTACCCAGATGCTATTGAAATACAGAAGAATATGAGAAACAGGCGTCGTGCTATAATAACCCCCCCCCCCAAAGGTGTGCTTGGTCTTGACAGAGAGCCTAGTAGGGGTCCTTACGAGAAAGAAAGTGTTACAATGATTCATAGAAGGATATGTCTTCTCGTGATTATCGAACAAGTGTGGGGAAACTAGCACAATGAATTCACTAACTAAAGAACACAATTAACACATGTTATGGAGGTGTAAAGAGAAAATAAATATTTGTTATGAGCTGGACATGCTTCTGCTATATTAACTCCCAACTGCAATATACGACCATGCCACGGGCAACCATAATACTAGGACAAAGTGAGCGACCTACTGCGGGATGTCCCAAGTGGACACGAAAGTTATGGCGACACAATATCTTCCTATGACGGGGATGTGAGGATCCCAATTTTCAGAGAGACTTTATTTACACAGTAACCATTTCGATTGACATGCACTCATGTGATAGGTGTTACGGTATGCTCTTATGTTACTAGGTAGTGAGAAGCTTTCATGATGATATTCGCAAGAGAGTAGATAGACTGTTCAAACCATATAAGCCCTATACACAACTGAGTAAAAGAGTGACTCGAGAAGGATCGCAACACGGAGATGCTTTACATGGAGCTCGACACCACATAGGTAAACTTTACGACGGTGCATGCATAGGCACAAGTGGGCAGATGTTGCCCATTTCAATAAGATATTCTGTAAGAAATTCATCAGGTATAGTCCCTCGTTTAGAATTCAGGAAAAGAAAGTGGGAAGTATTAGTCCTACAGTTATAACTCCATTCAAGGATGTATTTATAGAACTTAATTTCACAAGAGGATGTAAATAAGAGAATTTGTTATATAGTGGATTCACGACCAATACAGCTCCTTCAAGGAGTAGGTACACACAAGTCTTTGTGACTCACATCTTATCACGACCATGCTTATGAGAATTCTTCAATATGGATGTACATATACAATGAGTAGAAATTTTGTTTTGACTCACTTAATGACTTTAGGTTGGTTGGGCAATAGCTTAATCAATACTCCTCGACTCAACATCCCTAATGCATGTAGGTAACATACTGATATACTATATGATCCGGTGGTGCAGAGACATTAATAGAAATAAGGGTACCCCCCCTTAGCAAGAAGTTCTACCAATCCCTCTATGACTCCATACATTCTCCTAACAAATGCTTAGACAATCTCCCTCACATTCAATGGTAGGGCATTCCCTCCTTACTGCTTCGAAAATCATGAATTACTCATCTTAAGATTAAGACATAGAATGGAAATCAGCTCCCTATCTTGAGCTCTACTGCACGATCTTGGAGTATCAAAGAAGGGTGAAATTCCTAAATGTCCGAATAGACTCCAACTTATAGATGTGGTCGACTACACACCGATAAGAAGGACTCTACTAGACACAACTCCGAGACATCCTAGGACGCTTTAAAACCTTAGGCTCTGATACCAAGTTTGTCACGCCCCAAAATCCGAGGAGCGCGACCGGCGCTCAACCGAGTAAACCCGACTGAGCAAGCCTGTTAGGTTTCATTCCACCCAAACAACCTCATGATTAAATAGGAGATGGACTCCATTAATCAGATTTAGTAAGTATTTCATTAACAACTTTCATTTCATTTCCATCAGCAACTTAAATCATAATTATCAAAATATTACAAGTCCTATAAATCTTTGCCAAACATCAGTGTTTCTACTTTATTTCCAATACCCGACACTACCCACAACCTGTCTACGGAGCCTCTAAGCATAACTCAAGAGTAATGTAATATGGAAATGCCGGTAACAAGGCTCCAGCTATACCTCAAATACAACGTACAAGACAAATAGATGAAACAGATCCCCGAAATGAAGTGGGGCTCACCAAGTCAGCTGAAAGGATGATGCGGCACTAGCTGCGACCAACACCGCCTGCTATAGGAACACCTACATCCATTTAAAGACGTAGCGCCCCCGGCAAAAGGGACGTTAGTGCGATCGAATAGCACTAGTATGTATAACTAAACACCATCTAGTTAGAAAGAACTATCGTATAAGAACAGAGAAATCATAAACACCTTCTCATTAGAAAGAACTATCAAACAAGAATAAAGAAATCATAAAGGTCAATCAAAATCTTTAACAATCACCACATAATCAAATAAACGAACCATATAATCTTTCACATAATTTCCATAACTTAGTTTGGGGCACTTGATACTGTCCATCATCATTCATAATACCACCGCTTTCTTGGGCGGAGTCCGATCACGACCCGATCGGCTAGGTTGCCTCATTTGGGACATGTACCTCAATCACAATCTCATTCTCAATTTTCGAAATTCAATATCAGCACAATACCACCATGTGTGCATCATGGTGTCCGATCACGGCCCGATCGGCTAGGCCGCCTTACCTAGGCGTTGTTCCTTTCTTATTAATCATCTCATTTAAATCTTTATTTCACATATGTCAACTCATAGGCACTTGGGGCCTCAATTATCACATCATACTTGGCACTAGGCCACATTTCATAACTCAATCTCTTCTTTCCCACATTTCATATCATTTCCACATATTTCACATCAATATCAATCTCAACAACAAGCCTTTCAATTCAAGATGTCAAGTACACATGAGAAATTTAAGTTATAAGCATAGAGAGGAATTCTCGTGATTCGGCATAATAATCACAATTTAAACATGACTTGAAATCTAGGCCATTTAGCATATACTTCACATTCTTCAATCTCAATTTATTGTCTAAGCATTTCAATACACCATTCATATTCCTTGCACCTCTATGTTATCAAAAATAGCACATTGATCACATTGGAATGCATCTTTAACAAATATAGGGTCACAGCACCAATTCATGCAAAGTATCAATCAAAGCAAGAATCCCAATGTTCAGTCTTACCACATTCACACAAGCATCGATAGAGCACAATTTCTAAAAGACGGGGTTTTAGCCATACATACCTCAATATAGCTTTCCTTACTCTTTTCAAATTCCAGAACTCTTAGCACTTCGATCTATTGAGTAAGAATTACAAATTAAATTGAGAATTAGAGATGAGATTGAGATTCTAGCTTGGTTCAAGCATATTATCAAGCACTAAAGGTGCATCATGATCTTAGGTCCCTTTTGGGAGAAATTTTTATCATTTTGTACCCCAATTGCTTTCTCTTTAGTTCACTAACTCCACCCTAAGGTTTGATATGCATGTAAGGAATCCATTCTTATACTCATGAATCACCTCACTAATTACCCCTTATAGCTAAGAATAGAAATAAAAGCTAAGGTGATGGAGTCTTACCTCTTGGGATGAAGATCTAGGGGCCTTCACTTGATTATCTTCAAGGATTTAGCAAGATTTTATGGAGTAATTTGATGGGGAGAACTTTTCCTCTCTAAAACCCCTCTATCTCACTATAGAAATTCTCAAAATGAGCTATAGCACCGAATATATCGATAGGGGGTCGGGTTAAAAATTAGAAAATTAACCCTCCGATGTCGGGTTTGCTATAGCAAAACGGACCGCAAAACGAGAATGCTGGCCGCATTATGCACCGCAAAATCGGCGCCCAAAACTGGGCTACACTGGCCCAGTTTGCGACAGAAATGCGACCGTAAAGTCAGAAATGCGACAGGTTTTGCGGTCGCAGATTTGACATAGGATCGCATTTTTCCAGCCTTTGGTAATTTGATCATAACATTGTGTAGGAATGTCCAAATAGCAAACGGTTTGAACCGTTAGAAACTAGACTCGTGGACCTTTCATTTGATAGGTTATTCATCACATAAAACCTTATACATATTTAGATATGCTCGATCAAAGTATGGACTAGTGCAAGCTCATTTCGAATTTTAGCCTATTATGAACTTTTCCAATTTTTCTCAGACTTAGGCCTTTCCTTGGGCCCCAAATTACTTACCATAAGACTTATACACATATGTACCAAATCCAATTGATGTACACCATGTTAATAGCACATAAAAATATTATAATAAGCCTATGTGGCACCACGAGATCCTAGGTTACTTAGCAAAATTTCCCGGGGCCTTACACGCTTCAATTTATTCAAGAAAAGATTGTCCTCCGGTATAACAAACTAAGGATGTTCATATTTAAAACTAATTCGATGTTTCAATAAGGCTATTAATTATATACATGCTTAGGGTAATACACTAGGCCTTTAATTATTTGAGAAGGAATGGGCCGACGACAAGCCCGGTTTGTTATCTAAGAAAATCTCTAAAGGCAACAGGGCTGGTGAGAATTGAGCTCAAAATTAGGGCCAAGAAAGAAGACGAAAAGGGAGGGGACAGACGGCCTGGTGAACATGGAAATTCAATTGGGCCAATACCAGGCCCAGCTCTCAATGTTTAAAACCTGTTCTGATTACATTGGGAGTAAACTTAATGAAATAAATTATTGAAGCTGATTGGGGCTCTGAATTGAGCCCAAAACGAAAATTGGGTTATGGCAGAAATGCCCCAGTTCGGAACTTGACTAGGCTGTCTCATCTGGGCCAATGTCAGGCCCAATTGAGACTCAACTTCTTCTAAATCAACTGCAGCCTAGAGTATTAAGAATTTCAACAAAAATCACAGGCATATCTTAAGTCTAACTATTAGCATGCTATTACTATTAACAATAAAGGATTTAAACCCTACTTATTCATAAGTCACATTAACTTACACATGTAATCACTTTGATACTGTTGCAATTCGAGAGGTATGATAAAATTTCTGACTCTAAACAGGTCATAACATGATTCAATAGGAACATATACTGCATATTACTAGACTCACTAGATCAATACAACAAAAGACTCAACTGCTGAACTCATTCATGCATTATCCTAGACCTAAACATGCAATATGCTAATAACCTTAAACTTCAAAATGATTTAGCTGAGGATACTCAGCCATCCAACCCCATATAGACAACATACAGTCAACAGTTTTAACACAGTCCCAAATATTACCACTGTTAGGCATAACAAATTGTCTAGCCATACATGAAACAACTAAAACTAATTCAAACCCTCAAACACCTAAACATTGTGACTAAATTATAGAGTAGAACTTCAGTTTTAATAGGCTTAAACAACTGCAAAGAAGCTACGATATAAAAAGAAAGAAAATAGAAGACATTAAGCAAAGAAGAAGATCTGAAGTTCTATTCCAAGCAACCATATTACAACTTCGTTTTTGTCATTTCAAGGCTCATGAAGATACCTGGATACAACAAAGAACAAAATGAGAAAATCTCTGAGAAATAGCATAAATCAGCAAGGAAAACTTCAAGGAATAAGCACCATACAATAGCAAACCATACAGCTCCAAAACTTAGACCATGTTTTTTAACTTAGAGCACCAGAAATCCCAGGAAATTTTACTCGAACTTTCTTTTAAACCAGAAAAATTTGATCCACTCTTAATGAAACGTAGAGCTGAACCTTTTGAAATATTTTTAGGGTCTGAAAATCTCATCTAAGGGGTGAGGGAAGGGTTCTATTTATAGACAACTGAAATTCCATATGCTGAAAACAGAGTCAGGGAATTATTCCCTTCCGCCACAAAGGCATCTTTTTAACAAACTTGGACAGCTGGCTGTCCCTAATTGGCTTGTGCACTTTGTGCTAACCAAATGAGGCCAGCTACCCCTATTCTAGAACATTCCAACATGGTCTTATCCTATTTCATCCTTACCCACCCTTCAAACAAACCTCTTAAGTTTCTTTATTGTTCAATTAACCCCTACAAGTTCTTAATGACTTACAAACTAAGGCAAATAAAAATAAACAAGCAAATATCAATAGACGAATCAAACAACAAACAACAAAGCTAAAAGTGTGAACATCTGGAAACTTAAAATAAACCTAAAATGACCCAATTTCGTGATAAATTTCAGAAATCTAATTCAACGGCTAATGAAAAACTAACTCAAACCATAGCAAAATATTACATAACAGATTGAATATAGGAGACCGGCATGGAACAATCAAATCAAATACAAAATAACCTACATAAACTAAAGCATGCAACTAAACACCAATTTTGAAAAGAACAGAAAAAGGAAGAAACAGAACAAGAAAAGAAAATATCATGAGAAATCTAGCCTGAATAGTTAAAAATCCAAATTAATCTAAGCAAGTAGACAATAAATACAAGAAAAATCAGAAAGCAAAACAAAACAAAGAAAATAAAGAGGAGGGTACTGGTTTTTTAAAACCGGAATAAGCATGACGCCTGAAGCAAGTCAACAAGTGATGAGGGTGACAAACTTTGCTGGCATCGGTGGCCTTGGTCGGAAGTCGGTGACTCTCAAAACGAACCAGGACCAGCGCTAATCAATCGTTCTTAACAAGAACAATTGCTTAACGAAAGTCTCGAGCCAAATCGAGCCATGGAAGCATAGAAACCAGAGTTAGGACGAATTAGGGTTTTTCGGAATTTCGGATTTGAAATTAAGGAAAATGGGTGGGAATTCAAAGGAAACTAATGGCAGGCCTGTGCTTAGGGGGGTATGAGGATTTTAGTGTAAGAATTTGGGGTTATTTGGTCGATTTAGGGTTTAGGGTGTGATTTTCAGATTTGAAATTAGGGGACTTAGGTGACCTTGTTCTATTATTCAACTCTCGGTTACGGATGTTTCCGGGAAAGCTAAAGTAAAAATGGAGCGGTCCATTTGAAGTGGTGCATGTAACTCCTTTTGGTGCTCTGGATTTGAAAAACAAGAATGGTGAGATCTTTAGAATCAATGGGCACCGGGTGAAGCATTACCTTGGTAAGGTTGATGACGGCTACGTTATAGCATTGATCCATTTCAAGTGAATGATGGTAACATGCGTCGTGTCGCGACGTTAAATCAGGCTCTTCTTAGGAGGCAACCCATGTGTTTTTCTTTCTTTTGATTTCCTTCTTAAATTTTGAATTGTTAAGGACTAACTGGTTTTGAAATGTATGTAGGAACTAGTTGTGCAGTGCAGGAAATTGACCAGGAAGAAATTTGCCTAGGTGACAAGAGTTCGCGGACCGCGCCCAAAATTTCGGGGACCGTATGGGCGCTTCGGGGCCGCACAATTCTGTGCCCGGTCGCGTAGTTGGATTGAGAAAAATTCCAACTCTCTGAATTTGACCTGTCAAAATCCCTTTAGAGTTTGCGGCCGCGTTCAAATTTTCGCAAACCATGGAAATTCTGCGGATGCGACCAATATTTTGTGGACCGCACCCATGTGTTTGAAGCAGATCTACAAAAGGTAACAGAGTGCGGACCACGACAAAATTTTGCAGCCGCACTCAGGTAAGGCGGTGGGTCCACTGGTTCTGAGTATAAATAGGAGTTCTTGAATCATTTCATACTTTACGAACCCTAACTGCTCAAACTCATCTAAAACACTGTGCATCTATACTTGGTTTCAAATTCATCTCATTCTCGTTAAATGTAGATTTCCTACCACATTTTACAATTGGTATGTTCATTTCAATGATTTGAGTTTATCTTTTTTCTTTTCTTTTCTTCTTTGTTTTAATTTTACTTTTTAGTTAGGGTTAGATGCATTCCATAATTTTAAATTATTGCTTAATTGTTGCTTAAATACATGTGGATAGTGTTGGTATGCCTAATGGGGGCTGGGGCTAGTAACTTTACATGGCTAATTGCTATAATTTCCGCACAATTAGTGAAAACCATAGTTGTCAGTGTTCTTCAGTGTCGATTTCATTTGAATTTTGCGGTCGTGGTAACTTTTTCGCGGTCCGTGGTTGGTCCTTCACAGCCGCGTCCAAGTTTTCGCGGTCCGCGCTTTTAAACTTCAGAGAGCTTATCATTTGCAGTTTTGTAAATGCTGTTTTGGCTCAGTGATTTTGGTGGAAGTTTGGGAAAATCCTACTGAGTAGTAGGTCGTGGTTTTTTCACCTTTTGAGCCAGGTGTTTTCCACGTAAAAATCTCTGTGTTCTTTATTTTTGTATTTATTATTCCGCAAACAGCAGTAGTTAGTACATCTAGAAGAACCAGGTTCTTCTAGTGCGAAAATTGGGTACCACACAAATCACCCCCCCCCCCCCGTTTGTGTNTACCACACAAATCACCCCCCTTTTGTGTGGTATTGACGTTTAGAACATCAGTTATGAAATGATTTCAAAACAGTTAGTGCCGATAAGCACAGAAGATCCACCCTCAGGCACAAATACCACAGTATAATAGGTAAAAAGGCAAATAAATATGCAAGATGAGCACATAAAAATTCTCCCCTCAGGCAATATCTCAAAACAGTACCAGCCCCTCAGGCTCACTCTCAGAAACACTCTCTGAACACTCTCAGCCCCTCGGGCTCTCTCTCTCAGATCACTCTCAGAATAGTATCATATAGTAACTGTTGCGGCACGCAGCCCGATCCACATCTCGCTGCGGCGTGCAGCCCAATCCATATATCGTCGACGGCGCTCACTGGGGGTGTGCAGACTCCGGGAGGGGCCCCTTACGGCCCAAGCGCAATATCAAGCCACCTCGTGGCATCATCACTCGGCACTCGGCCTCACATCACTCAAGCCACCTCGTGGCATATAAAGTATCTTAGGCCCTCGGCCTCATATCACTCAGCATGTCCTCACATATGGCCCTCGGCCTCACTCAGTCCAAAAATCATCACAAGCCCCTCGGGCGTTTGTAAAACAGTCGTTCTCAGCCCAAAATATCATTTATAAATATCATTTAAGTTTCAAATCTGAGTTGAATTGGCTGAGTTTGTAAAACAGTAGATTTCAACAGGACTGAGTTCAAATATTACGTCAAACAGTAAGGAAACAGTGATAAAAATCTCCGAAGGGTTAAAATAATTGGCAAGAAGCCCAAATATGGCAATCATCCCAAATCATGATGATAGCAAATAAGTTTTAGTCAAATACGCAGTAAAATCATCAATCGGGACGGACCAAGTCACAATCCCCAACGGTGCTCAACCCCACGCTCGCTATCTGGCGTGCAAGTCACCTCAATATAGCACTACGATGTGCAATCCGGGGTTTCAAACCCTCAGGATATCATTTACAATCATTACTCACCTCGAACCGGCGAAATCTCTAGCTCGGGACGCCTTTGCTCCTCAAATCGGCCTGCACGCGCGTCGAATCTACCCAAAATCAGAGCGAATACATCACAATATGCTAAGGGAACAAAGCCCAAGCGAAAACAAACAATAACAGGCACAAATTCCTAAATTACCAAAACCCGAGCCCTGAGCCCACTTCTCAAAACTCAGAAATTTTCACATCACTACGTTCCTTATCTCCTCACGAGTTCATACATACCAAAATTTCTCAAATCCGACCTCAAATGGTCCTTCAAATCCCCAAATCATATTTCAAAATCTCAAGCCCTAGTTCTTCAATTTTAGGCTTAGTTTCCATGAATTTCTAGGTGGATTTCACAATAAAAACGAGTTTTAAGTTAAAAGATCTTACCTCCAGGTGTTATCTTGAATCCCTATTCAATTTCCTTCAAGAAGCTCCAAAATCGGCCAAAAATGGTGAAAGTTAGCTCCAAAATCACGGACAAGAGCTATTAAAACATTCTGCCCAGGCTTTAAAAGCCTTCTTCGCGAACGCGGTCCATCTCCCGCGAACGCGTGGCACAAAATTACGCTTACCATCTTTTACCTTACCCGAACGCGTCATGCCAGTCGCGAACGCACTGCTTCCACATCCTTGACCTTCGCGAACGCGCCACATCCATCGCGAACGCGATGACTAACTGACCATCAGACCCAATCTCTCCTACGCGATCGCGTATAAACACTCGCAAACACGATGCTGCCTCTCACAACCCTTCGCGAACGCGGCATGGACCCTCGCGAACGCATAGCTCACGGAACTCAGCCCTTCACAAATGCGAGCTCCCTTTCGCGAACTCGAAGGCCAAAATACCTGCAACACCAGAACTGAAAATCTGCAATCAGTCAAACACAAAAATGGTCCGATTGATCACCCGAAACTCACCCGAGGCCCCCGGGACCACAATCAAAAGCACCAACACATCCTAAAACCTCATTCAAACTTTTTCCAATCACCAAAACACCTCAAACAACACCAAAACCATCAATTCACATCGAATTCAAGCCTAAGTTTTTCCAAAAACTTCCGAAACACGCATTTGATCAAAACCCAACCAAACGACGTCCGAATGACCTGAAATTTTGCACACACATCAAAAATGACATAACGAAGCTACAACAGCTCTCAGAATTCCATTCCGACCCTCGGATCAAAATCTCACCTATCAACCGGGATTCGCCAAATACTAATTTCGCCAATTCAATCCTAATTCTACGCCGGACCTCCAAAACTAATTCCGATCACGCTCCTAAGTCACAAATCACCTAACGAAACTAACCAAATCATAAAAACTCCGATCCGAGCTCATATACAAATAAGTCAACTCTTGGTCAAACCTTTCAAATTCAAAGCTTTCAACTGGGATTGTTCTGTCGAATTCATTCCAAATTTTCCTGAAACCAAAACCAACGATATACATTAGTCATAATGCATAACACGGGGCAAGTCATGCCCGAGAACTGGCAATCAAGGTGCAAAAGCTCAAAACGACCGGTCGGGTCGTTACATCCTCCCCCACTTAAACACACGTTCGTCCTCGAACGTACCCGGAGTTGTTCTAGAAGCCAATCAATAGCTGAATAACCTTACCAAGCATAAACCCGGGGGTGATCTCACGTCACCCTATCTCATATAGGTCCGGTAACACATTGTAACTGAAATTTCACCATCCCATCTAGCCCATAAGCCATAGAACCACATTTCACTTTCCGAAATCATACACAAGATCAGAACCTCACATCTCTATTCAGAATAAGCCCGAACCAGCTGTAATAACCCATACCTGCAACCTCAGGTGAAATTATATGATATGCCACATAACTCAAACACTCGAACCGATAACTTCTATTCACAGCAGCTGCACACAACACTCGAATACCGGTAGAAACCTCTTATCAACTAAGGTCTTATTCCAACATTTCAATATACTGCTAATTATAAATGAAACATGCAATAAACCGTAACCATCCCTCAGGTCAACCATTCATGAAGCCACTTCCCTTTTGGCTAATACCACAGCAGATTTCCGAGCCGAACCTCGATATTATCCTTCCAACAAGCTGAAATCAAATCCGTTCGTATTCATTAATTACCCTACAATCACCTCGAATCCATCACACCTCTCTGGTGACATGACACATCAATACATGCCTAAGCCACAACTTGCATAATACACGCACCAATAAGAAACGGTCTGATTATACTCAAATCATGAAAATGACCCCAAACAAAAGAGTTGTACCTCAAGCTCATCAGTACCATCACAACACAAAGCTGAGATAAAACACATGAATCTACCCCGAAAGGTTATATCTCCACGTAGCATCGCTACAATGCGCGTTCCTATCCAAACACTGCTACACATGGAACACCTCAAGTCACTATGCTCAAAATCGACAGCCACACACAATTTGATGTCTGGAACCAAAGCAAATCATTACATCCGCAGTGAAACAAATAACATACGCCACGCAACCCGATAGGACATAGCCGATACGCTGTTCCCTGAGCAACGCTCAATTACTCTTCCCGCTTGAATTCCACTAAGAGACCCCAATTGAACCGCACCATATGTGCCTATAACCAACAAATCATAACATCTCGCAACACAGAAAGGCAACTCATAGATCTCCCCCGATCACTGATAAGCTCAACAACAGTCGAATCAATACCTCCCTCAACAATACCCTTCGGAGCCAGCCAAGCCGACTCAAGATAGAACACTCACCCAAACTGGCCTGCCAACGCACTCCTTACCAAGGAAGCCTGAAGCTGCTCCTTCCACTACTATAACTCCTGCCGGAACCATACAATACGGTGCCCGGCACCAAATCAATATCGAAATACACAACTTCGCCCGGCGACATGCCCGGCCATAAGAAACACATCCGAAAAGTCCCTCAACACCGGAACTGAATCAATGGTGGAAACTTCTGCACTGACATCCATCACGAAGGCCCAAATAAGAAAAGCAATCTTTCCTAGCCGTCCGCTGGTTCTTAGAAATATAATCCACTCTACTAGAACATAATCCGACGCACCTCGCCACTCAGCCCTTGGCATTTCCAGCATAGCCCATAGCGCAATAATCCAGAATAACCCAACACTAAGACAACCAGTCTACACCCTAACATCATATCCAAGATCTAACATACCAAGCAAAGAAAGATCCACTTGGGCCTCCAAATCTTGGTAGTTGCTAAACAGTGCCGATACACACGATCTACAACCACATCATATCCTGAATATGAGAACCTCCGGTCTCCAACTCCATGTAGCACACAAATCACCATACCTGATCCCAAATTCCGCCGTCCGAATACATATCACACCTCAAGTACCCAATCATTCCACGAAAGATATTCTAAAATTCCTCTGTGCCATCAAGCAAACTCGAATATCAGCAGTCGATCCAGCCTGATAGTGCCGCAATACTACTGAAGTGCCATCAACTTAATCACATTGCCCTTTTTCTGAAACCTATACTCTCGTCAAATCACTTCCAAATAACAACACCATTTCATTAATCATCTGAGGCTACCCGCTGCCTAAGAGTGTTATGAACTTCCTTTCAGAACTGAGCTGAAACCTCATACACGCTAATCTCCATCCTCCACAACATACCGCATATACCACACCATCCAAGGATGACAAGAAAACTTTTATCTCCCTTCCAAGCCACAGACATCTACGCACTCAACTAGTCAAGAACTTCCATTGATCCCATCTAGAAGAAAAATCATTACACATCCCATACCCTCATATTCGTAGAAAATGCACCTCTCCAGTCACAGTAGAAATCAACAAGAACTCTCCAAATTCCGTTTGCACAAATTAAACTACCAGGACTGAATCCTTCTAACTAGACCAAGCTAAGCAAGCCATCAATGCCCATGAGCACTGCTGCAAAATACCTGTAAGAACCCATTACCTCGAACACATACAAAGAATTGATCATATCCTTACCATACCGATTCGGTCTACTATCAAACCATTCCATCTATCTGAATTTCCTTCTGATTCATTTTCAACTTGATGCTCCCTCTTGATATAGTACCACAATCTCTCAATCCCAGGCTCACTACACGAGACCCAAGCACAAGACCACACTGTCTAGGACCCATAAGCCGCTGAATACTCTCTCAAATATTACCAGAAACATCACGCTCCGAATACTTTAATCTGAAGAACTTCTTGCGAATCTGAATCTGTTACCTTTACTTTCCTGATACTGATACATAGAACCCCATAATTAACATAGAAATACCACAAATCTGAACCTCTTCCAATGAAAACACAGTTTCTAACTACACATGCAACTTTAAAATACCCGATTGTTTCCTGCAGAATCTTGAACACAGTAGAACCATTCTCGAAAGTCATTCACTCTTATTCAAACTACAAATTACCTGAGCTAACGAACAGAACCGCCCGTGCCTCATTAGCACTCCGATACCGCAAAATGAAATTCATCCTAATATAACCACGCAAATTCCTGCTCTATGCGCCGAGCATTCTTTACCAACAACAACTTAAGACATCTCGTGATTCTCTCTCCCCATGAAGCATAATGTAACCTTTGTCAAAATTTTCCTTTACTCTAGCCATAGCTAATTCACTCGCATGCCCCAAACTGGAACCAACATAGCACCTAACCGTGCAATCATCTGCTCACAGCAGACTCCCCCACTTGGCTCGAAGCCATAGATCAAGATATGCTCAATAACTCATAACACTTCTACTCTATTGATGCCACAATACCATAGTGAGATTAAACTCAAATCATTTGTAAGCTTGTGAAATCACATATCATCTAGTATCGTAAATCTTCTGAAATTCTCGCATTCACCTCCGCAACAACTAAGCCCACTCTTTTAGGCGACCCGAAATTTCAAATTTCAACATGTACTTTCAATTACACATGAGATCTTCTAATATACACATAAGGATTACACCACTTCAGAACACTCCGCAGGAGATAACCCGCCCGCTTTGCCTCAATATGACATTTCCACATACCTTCCACCGTCATACTCATTACATAGTTACTTAGTCTTCCTGAGTCTGAAATCGTACCGCAACATAAAATTTACTTCACTCTCGACTGGAAACATGAAAAGATTCTTCACGCGCCCATAACGCGGAGTTACACATCCAATCACAATGGAAATCATACGCTTAGTAGTTCATCTATCATCCAGCAGACCTTCCTCGTCACTCCCAAGTTACATAGATTCATCTCGCAGTACTAACATACTCATTCCCTGGTTATCCAACCGTCACTTCCACTAATAGGGACAATACCGAACATATAAGTTCAAAACCACGTGTTCACACAATCAGCACCTCGGTGCTCAAGCCGTAGGCAAAGATCAGGCCTCAAGTCCTCCAGACTGGCCCAACATAAAATTAACAGAGATCACATCTCGCCCCTTGATCGGGGAATCACAAGCCATCAAGGCACATCTGATACTAAGCGCTCATGCGCGCATACAAATGCGTGGAAGGAATTTCAAGAGTTTCTTTTCAAGGTGAATCAAGGATGCACGATAAGAATTCAAGAATGTGAAGTTTTCCTAAAGGTTCTGCAGCCTCTCGAGGATAAATACGGACGTCTCCGTACCGATCCGCGAGACTCTACTAAACCTGCTCATGACTCGTGAGAGCTAGTAACCTAGGCTTCGATACCAACTTGTCACGACCCAATTCCCGAACCCGGTCATGATGGCGCCTCTCGTGAAGACAAGGCCAGCCAGACCAATACAGAACACCTCTTTTAAACAGTTAATCACCATTAAGCAATTATGAAGCATGATTTAATAACAATAATTTGCGGAAACATAGATGATAATAGTAGAACCATCCCGACACCGCCCAAACCGGGGTGTCACAAGTCACGAGCATCTATTAGAGTATGAATCCAACTATAAGGCCTGAAATAAGAATGATAATCAAAGGATGAAGTACAGTGGTGCGAACGCTTGCAACCACCTCGTTAAATCAGACAACACTGTCTCTGGTCAGCTAAAACCCGCTACCGGGTGTATAAATACCTGCATCTGCACACAAGGTGCATGAAGTAAAGTGAGTACTCCAACTCAGTGAGTAATAAAGGTAAATAACAACTGAGCAGTAAGAAATCACGTAAAGCAAACCATCATGCTGTATAGAAGCAGGGGTACAATCCTTTGAGAAAACAGTGAAGCTGTGAAATCTTTTAGAAATATTTTGGCTCAGTTTAAATCTCTTTTGAAAATGATCTTTTCAACAGTTATGAAATGATTTCAAAACAGTTAGTGCCGATAAGCACAGAAGATCCGCCCCTCGGGCACAAATACCACAGTATAACAGGTAAAAAGGCAAATAAATATGCAAGATGAGCACATAAAAGTTCGCCCCTCAAGCAATATCTCAAAACAGTAGCAGCCCATCGGGCTCACTCTCAGAAACACTCTCTCAACACTCTCAGCCCCTCGGGCTCTCTCTCTCAGATCACTCTCAGAATAGTATCATATAGTAACTGCTGCGGTGCGCAGCCCGATCCACATCTCGCTGCGGTGTGCAGACCGATCCATATATCGTCGACGGCGCTCACTGGGGGTGTGCAGACTCCGGGAGGGGCCCCTTATGGCCTAAGCGCAATATAAAGCCACCTAGTGGCATCATCACTCGGCACTCAGCCTCATATCACTCAAGCCACCTCGTGGCATATAAGTATCTCAGGCCCTCGGCCTCATATCACTCAGCATGTCCTCACATATGGCCCTCGGCCTCACTCAGTCCAAAAATCATCATAGGCCCCTCGGGCGTTTGTAAAACAGTAGTTCTCAGCCCAAAATTTCATTTAGAAATATCATTTAAGTTTCAAATCTGAGTAGAATTGGCTGAGTTTGTAAAACAGTAGATTTCAACAGGACTAAGTTCAAATAATACGTCAAATAGTGAGGAAACAGTGATAAAAATCCCTGAAGGGTTCAAATAATTGGCAAGAAGCCAAAATATGGCAATCAGCCCAAATCATGATGATAGCAAAATACTTTTAGTCAAATACGCGGTAAAATCATTAATCGGGACGGACCAAGTCACAATCCCCAACAGTGCTCTACCCCACGCTCGCTATCTGGCGTACAAGTCACCTCAATATAGCACTACGATGTGCAATCCGGGGTTTCAAACCCTCAGGATATCATTTACAATCATTACTCACCTCGAACCGGCGAAATCTCTAGCTCGCGACGCCTTTGCTCCTCAAATCGGCCTCCACGCGCGTCGAATCTACCCAAAATCAGAGCGAATACATCACAATATGCTAAGGGAACAAAGCCCAAGCGAAAACAATCAATTACGGGCACAAATCCCGAAATTACCAAAACCCGATCCCTGGGCCCACTTCTCGAAACTCGGAAATTTTCACATCAATACGTTTCTTATCCCCTCACGAGTTCATACATACCAAAATTTCTCAAATCCGACCTCAAATGGTCCTTCAAATCCCCAAATCAAATTTCAAAATCTCAAGCCCTAGTTATTCAATTTTAGGCTTAGTTTCCATGAATTTCTAGGTGGATTTCACAATAAAAACGAGTTTTAAGTTCAAAAATCTTACCTCTAGGTGTTATCTCTTGAATCCCTCTTCAATTTCCTTCAAAAAGCTCTAAAATCGCCCAAAAATGGTGAAAGTTAGCTCCAAAATCGCGGACAAGAGCTATTAAAACATTCTGCCCAGGCTTTAAAAGCCTTCTTCGCGAACGTGGTCCATCTCCTGCGAACGCGTAGCACAAAATTATGCTTACCATCTTTTACCTTACGCGAACGCGTCATGCCAGTCGCGAACGCATAGCTCACAGAACTCAGCCCTTCGCGAACGCGAGCTCCCCTTCGCGAACGCGAAGGCCAAAATACCTGCAACACTAGAACTGAAAATCTGCAATCTCTCAAACACAAAAATGGTCTTATTGACCACCCGAAACTCACCCGAGGCCTCCGAGACCTCAACCAAAAGCACCAACACATCCTAAAACCTCATTCAAACTTGTTCCATTCACCAAAACACCTCAAACAACACCAAAACCCACAATTCACATCGAATTCAAGCCTAAGTTTTTCCAAAAACTTCCGAAACACGCATTTGATCAAAAACCCAACCAAACGACGTCCGAATGACCTGAAATTTTGCACACACATCAAAAATGATATAACGAAGCTGCAGCAACTCTCAGAATTCCATTCCAACCCTCGGATCAAAATCTCACCTATCAACCGGGATTCGCCAAATACTAATTTTGCCAATTCAAGCCTAATTCTACGCCGGACCTCCAAAACCAATTCCGATCACGCTCCTAAGTCACAAATCACTTAACGAAGCTAACCAAATCATAAGAACTTCGATCCGAGCTCATATACAAATAAGTCAACTCTTGGTCAAACCTTTCAAATTCAAAGCTTTCAACTGGGACTGTTCTGTCAAATTAATTCCAAATTTTCTTGAAACCAAAACCAACGATCTACATTAGTCATAATGCATAACACGGGGCAAGTCATGCCCGAGAAGTGGCGATCAAGGTGCAAAAGCTCAAAACGACCGGTCGGATCGTTACACCAAGGCTAGATATTGGAACTTTATTTGCTTTATATTCTGCACCCTTTTCTTCAACTGGTATGTCTCTATGTTAAGTTTTTGAAATCCAAACCCTATATGTTTCATTGCTGCACTAGTTCATCAGTTATGAATTCAACCTGCATTTCTGCTTGCTTCTTTGCTCAGCATGTCTCGACTCTGTCCTATTCAATGTGTGCTTTATATTGTGCACTCTTTCCTGCAACTTTTTACCTAGCATGTTTAATTCTGTTCGAGATATGTCATGCATCCTGTATCACAACTATGATCTATGTCTTAACTACTTACTGTCCATATTGAGCCTGTTATGCAGTTTTGTGACTATATGCTGGCCCTATACCTTATCCATGCACCCCAATGTGACTCTTATGCACCCCAATCCCTTTATCCCCATGAGAGATCTGTTTGTTAAGTGTTTTCTTAATCTGGATGTTTTATGACCAACTGATTGTCTGCTGTTTTGGTACTCTCCTCAAACTGTTTCAGTATTAATGGGTTTCAAAAGTTTATTTTCAGTCTTAAGACCTCTCTATTAAACTCTTTCAACTGTTATGCACTTCCACTTACTCTTAGGATACTAGGTTCTACCCCTCTGATATGTGCACTGCCTTGAGATCCTTGAGATCTCTCTGAACTCTAGCATGTCAGAGCTGGACTTTCCACACTGCACCTAAATCAGTTATTATTTGAGAAAAGGTCTAGGTGTGAGCACTGCCCGGGATCCTCGAGGTCCTTAGGGAACTCTGACACACCCAGACATGAGATTGTCTATGGAACTTTGGCACTTGAGGCTATTGGAGGCTTGGAAGTCATTTGGACCTACTGCAGGCTCCCTATAGATTAACTCCTGTTCATTTATATATTTTTATTTAATTTATTGGTTTTTAATAATTATTGTAAACCACATTGGGGTGATTAGTGAAAAGGGATGGGTAGTTATATATATGTCGGGTAAATCGGATAGATACCATGCCTATAGGGTTGTGTTAATTCAAATATATTTGCTATGTTTGCATTACTTCCAATATATTGGAGACCATGCCTATAGGATCTAAATGGCTTTGATAGAGATCATGCCTATAGGGTTAAAATCAGCTTTATATTTAGATATCATGCCTATAGAGTAATTGAAGTTCAGTTTTTGTTACAGCATGTATTCACATTCGTCTCTTTAAATATCATGCCCATAAGTCAATAGTCAGCTTTTGATAATTAGATACCATGCCTATAGAAATTAAAATCAGTTCTAGTAGAAATCATGCCTATAGAACTATAAATCAGTTTAGTTAAAGAAATTAGTTAAATTCAGGTTTTTTCATTCTGATTTGGTTTAATTAATTGTCCCTTTCTCCAAATGGGTTTTCAAACACTGGCTTAAACTAATGCCGCTAGAAAGTATGTCTATAGGATCTCAAGCTGTTCGTTTAAAAACTGTTCACTGTTTTACTGCATCAATATGGATGTCATGCCCTTAGGACATCACTGTTATGCGTTTAGGCAAGCCTATAGTGCGATTAAAACTCTGTAACTATAAAACTGCGCTGTGTTATTTAAAACTGCTCACATTCACAGGTTTAAAATCAGTAGGCAAGCTAATAGGTCTTTGACACTTGGTCCTAATTCATGCTGTATACTTCCTGCTCACCTAGATATCATGTTCTAAGTTTTATTAAATACCTGAAATAATTATCCGAGACGTGCATTTATTTGTTCTTCTTGTAGAGGTAAAAATGTGAGCCATTACTTGTTCCCTCTCTATGTGCAGTCCTATTTGTTTTGGTTGACGCTTAGACTTTTCTCCTTTAAAATACCCTAGGATGGTCTAGAACTATCCAAAAAATAGAGGTCCTAAAGTACCTCCAGGGCCACGAGGAAGGGACGGGTAGTGCACGCATAGGACATTTTCAAGGTTGCTAGAGCGCTTTAGGCTATGACTAAGGGGAGGGAATTGGGTAGTAAGGATATAAGTGGCATTAGCGCGTAGTCATCATATCTAAAATAGGCTAGACATTAAATAGCCACTTTTAATAGTTATATAATTTATAAAAATAATAAATGATTTCCAAAAATATATTTTCGTGTACTAAAATGATTTAAAATACATATTTAAAATTTTAAGAATATAAAAGACCATTTTATGCATCAATAATGTAATTATGCACTGGTATAGGCTATTATTGCAAAGATGTGTAATTAGCCAAAAAATGTAAATATAACTATAAAAAATGCACTAAAAATATTTAGACACTATGTTGGCAAATAAATGATTTAGATGACAAAATAAATTGATTTTGGAGCTCTTAAAATTACAGAAAAATTATAAAAAATACTTGTGCATGCTTATAACTACATATGTACTATTTCGAAAGTATATATATATATATATATATATATATATATATATATATATATTATGTATGTATTAAAAATAAATGGGGAAAAAATTAGGTATCAACAACTGCCCTTCTTTATCCGGGAAGGATGAAAGAGTTTTCGGGTAAAGAAATGATGGCCAATTTTGACCGGACGGGATGTTTTGAAAGACAGAGGCCGGACTCTAGCCTTGAGTTTCCTACATATCCCTGGTTATACAGGAATCAGGCCATGTGTAGTTCTGGATTCATTGGCGAAATATACCGATGAAGTCATTGCAAGAACGGACACGGGATGCAAAAGCGGCTACGGTGAGCGGTTAAGGTTTGAGACAGTTGAAGGAACTGGAGCGAGGTCGCTCCTACTAGGATAGCGGTTGCTTGCTGGTCACCTGCAGATGAAAAGATGCTACAAACATGTATTTGTCCGAAAATTTAAACATGATACACATTCCCTTTGGACAATGAGAGCTGTCTTTGGACGGTTAAGGATGGCGACCTCAGACCATGATGTCCTGGGCCATGAATTACATAGTGAGGGATTCAGAGGCCATGAAATGGTGCTCTCAGGCCATGTGTATGGTGCCTCCGAACCATGACGCCTTTGAATAATGATATGCAAATTTGAGGGATCCTTAGGCTATGGCATGGTGTCTTCCAGCTATGAGGTTGGTGCTTTTTAGACTATGACGCCTTTCGGTAGATTAGCGATATTTCAGCCCAATGATATGCAATAATATGATGTTAACAAGACAAGGCTTAGTCTTGTGAAATGGGGGGCAGAGCTTAGCTCGATTGAAAAGCAAATAGATAGTACTAGAGATAGAGCAATATTTGTGCAAAGAGGGACATTTCTTAGTCTCATGCAGATGGAGAGGCAAGGATTAGCCTCATGCAAATAGGGAGGCAAGGATTAGCCTCATGCAAGTAGAGAGGCAAGGATTAGCCTCATGTAAATATGGGAGGCAAGGATTAATCTCATGCAAATATGGAGGCGAGGATTAGCCTCAAGCAGGTAGGGAGGCAGGGATTAGCCTCATGCAAATATGGAGGCAGGGATTAGCCTCGTGCAGATAGGGAGACAGGGATTAGCCTCATGCAATTATGGAGGTAGGGATTTGCCTCATGCAAATGTGGAGGCAAAGATTAGCCTCATGCAAGATAGGGAGGCAAGGATTAGCCTCATGAAAATATGGAGGCAAGGATTAGCCTCATGCAGGTAGGGAGGCAAGGATTAGCCTCATGCAATTAGGGAGGCAAGGATTAGCCTCATGCAAATATGGAGGCAAGGATTAGCCTCATGCAAATATGGAGGCAGTGATTAGCCTCATGCAAATATGGAGGCAGTAGAAAATAAGAGTAGTATATGTCTTAGCTAGAGATATATTCAGTGTCTGATGGTCCGATTGATAGTGATCTTGTTACATGTATATTTTTTGCGGATGTTACCGTTGCGTCCGATGTGCCTGCGCTCAAATAAAAATTGTAAGTTTTGTGAGGGGAGGTTGGTTCGTGCGTTTGTCCATTGGCCTCGCTTTGTTCCGCTCTGGGGCCTTATTTGAGTTTTCCTGGGTAACAACTGACAGTCACGAAAATAGAGTTTTCAAAAATATGCAATTATTGATAGAAAATAGAGTTATTTAGAAACCTATTGAAATATCAAGTGTTTTTTAGATGAACTAGTGACTGTAACATGTTTCAGAGACATTGCAGCTTTCTCCTGTCAGAATTTTGAGGGTCCTCCTCAAAATTCTACCCCGGTTTGGTAGATGATCCTTCGGCCACTTGCGAGTAACGAGCCTTGTTGAACCTTCTTCGGAATTTTGAGAATCTTTCTCAAAATTCTGCCCCACTTTCTTAATCAATTTCCAACTGTCTGACATATGTTGGCGTCGGCTGGACTTGCTTCGGAATTTTGAGGGTCCTCAAAATTCTGCCCCAGTTTCTGATCTTGGGGGAGAAATGGAAATTTTATTATGATATGACCGAACCCATAAGGCTGCCTACGTATCCCCTATTAAACGGGAATCAGGTCAAGTGTAGTTCAATTACAACAGATGAGGAAATAATCTAAGCATAGTATCTTTTGACTGCATCTGAATTGATTGGTTTTGGCCAAATTTCTCCGTCCATTTCTGCAAGTATGAGTGCTCCTCCTGTCAGCACCCCGTGAACCATGTAAGGACCTTGCCAGTTGGGAGAGAATTTCCCTTTGGCTTCATCTGGATATGGGAAGATCTTTTTCAGCACCAGCTGTCCTTGTGCAAATTGTCCTTGTTTGACCCTTTTGTTGAAAGCTCTGGACATTCTGTTTTGGTAAAGCTGACTGTGACACACTGCATTCATCCTCTTTCCATTGATAAGGGCCAATTGTTCGTAGCGGCTTCCTATCCATTCTGCATCGCTGAGTTCGGCTTCCTGTATAATCCTTAAAGAAGGAATTTCTACCTGAGCTGGGATGATAGATTCGGTGCCATAAACCAAGATATAGCGAGTGGCTCCGATTGACATGCGAACTGTAGTGCGGTATTCCAATAGAGCAAAAGGTAGCTTCTCGTGCCATTGTTTGAGGTTTTCTATCATCTTCCTTAGTATCTTCTTGATGTTCTTGTTGGCAGCTTCTACGGCTCCATTCACTTGAGGTCTATAGGTTGTGAAATTCTTGTGCTTGATTTTGAAAGCTTCACACATGGCATTCATCAGATCACTGTTGAGGTTGGCGGCATTTTCAGTAACAATAGACTCGGGAACTCCGAATCGGCAAATAATACGGTCTTTGAAAAAATATGCGACAACTTTCTTGGTTACAGCTTTGTAAGATGCAGCCTCTACCCATTTTGTGAAGTAATCGATGGCTACCAGAATAAACCTATGTCCGTTTGAAGTTGTGGGCTCAATCGGACCAATGACATCCATTCCCAGGCGGCGAATAGCCAAGGCGAGCTTGTTGCGTTGAGCTCATTTGGCAGCACTTTTATCATATCTGCATGCACTTGACATTGGTAGCATTTGCGGACATACTGGACGCAGTAGGTCTTCATGGTCATCCAGCCCTGAGTATCTTCTTGTCCAAGACAAAACCATTCATATGCGGGCCGCAGGTCCCACCATGTATCTCCTCAAGTAGCTTGGAAGCTTCTTTCGCGTCGACACATCTTAGCAACCCTAAATCAGGAGTTCTTCTGAACAAGTTTCCTCCGCTGTGGAAGAAGTGATTGGAAAATCTCCGGAGCGTGCATTTCTGAGTGTGGTTTGCATGCTCCGGATATTATCCTTTCGCCAAATTCTCCTTGATGTCATAGAACCAAGGCTTCCCGTCTGTTTCTTCTTTGATGTGGGCACAATACGCCGGTTGATTATGAATTCTCACTGGGATGGGATCGATGAAATTCTTGTCCGGATGATGTATCATAGATGACAAGGTGGCCAATGTATCGGCAAACTCATTCTGAATTTTGGGTACATGCCGAAACTCTATCTTGGTGAACCTCTTTCTCAATTCCTGCACATGGTGCAGATATGGCAATATCCTAGAATTCTTGGTGGCCCACTCTCCTTGTACCTGGTGCACAAGTAAATCTGAATCCCCAATTACTAGCAGCTCCTGAATGTTCATGTCGACTGCCATGTTGAGTCCTAATATGCAGGCTTCATACTCTGCCATGTTGTTAGTGTAGGGAAATTTGAGTTTAGCTGATACTGGATAATGTTGACCTATTTCTGATACCAAAACTGCTCCAATGCCCACTCCATTGAAATTTGCAGCTCCGTCAAAGAACATCCTCCAACCGTCGTATGCTTCCGTAATATCCTCTCCTAGAATGTCACACCTCCTTTTTCACTACACCCTGTAAAGGGTATAATAAAGGGAGTTTTTCCAATTAAAGGACAATCGAAATGGGATTATTTTATTAAGAGATTCAGAGTCGCCACTTGGGGTAATTAATGGTGTCCTATGTCACCGGTTTCAAATCCCGAATCGAGGAAAGATTGACTCTGTTTTACAGTCCGCGAACCAGAAATCCAGGTAAGGAATTCTGTTAACCCGGGAGAAGGTGTTAGGCATTTCCGGGTTTCGTCTAGCACGGTCGCTCAACTGTTATAAATTGGCCTATTATCTGATTTTAGAACACTTTTAAACCTATGTGCATTTTTTAACATTAACCGCTTCATTTAATTATTTTTAAGGAAAATTGCAATGTCATTTAAAATACGTCTTGAACCACGTCACATAAATGCACCCGCGGATCTTGACACATTTTATCTAATATTGTTGAGATTTAGATTTGGGTCACATAAATGCGCACCCGAGTTTAGGAAGGTAAATTACTAAAATATCGTGCCTAAAGCAACTACGTGTTTGCAACTTTGCGAGGGCCATGAAAATTCAACTAAATGGCACGCCTCAAATTCTAAGGATAAACAAGATTAATTAAACGAGGGCCATGCAATTGTCATTTTGTTTGGCACGGCGCACCTCAATTTCTTTAAAGGAAAAGCATTCAACTTAAGTGAACTACGAATATCCATGTTTAACTAATTAAACTACAAGAAAGTAAAATTGATACCAATTCCGCATTCGACCGCAAAGTCAGTGATTTTTCTTAGTCTTGTGACCATGTCCTGTTACAATACTAACCACGACCTATAGCTAGGCGACATCCAATTTACAGTAGTTCCAATTCCAGCTTCACGTATAACTCATTCCAACATGACTTCCATATTTGGCATAACTATGCGCGACATCGACGGAAACTAATCTGGGGACGATAGTTATTCCCTTTGCACACAGATCTTTTCGCTATTACATTTATCTACCTTAACAAAATCCATTCTTAGATCATATGAACAAACATGGTATCCTAACTTAAGAAACCAACAACACAAGTAGAATAAGGATGAATAATCTTGAAATCACTTAAAGAGCAAATAAGAATTCATACCTATGTTACTAAATGTTCTTAAACTACCAGGAAGACATTCAATTTCCAAACAATTTAAGAAGCAGAATAATGAGCCAAGATTGATTCATCATTTTTAACTTCTAAATCTTAACAACTCAACTTCACATTAACATTCAAACTTCAACTCTGTTTTAGCATGCTCACGTACAACCAATTACATGGGACTTCTCAAAAGCATTCTTGACCATTTTTCCCTTTTTTTTAACATGGATTTTACACTAACTAACTACTTGACAACTTGGATTCAAGCATGCTTTTCTCAACAATAATGAATAAATAAGCTATTATGCATATAAGTTTAAAATGCGCTAATTGTCCAATCTTGTGAACAAATGCAACGCCCAGACACTACTAATCTGTGGCTACACTTTGAGTAAAAATACATAGCATAAATACTCCAATGCAGCCTACATATTCAGGCTTTCACGACAGTCCAACTAATCCAATCATCCTCCAAGTTTGGATAACAATTCCGAATAAGTAAAGCAATACAAAAGAACAAAGAAAACCTAATTATTCAAGTTGGAATTCAATTATACGATGTAGCACATCAATCAAATAAAAAACACATCCATGTATCATGATTGAAACAACGACATAAGTTAATGCTATGCTTTGAAATCTGCTTTTGTTTCATTCTACAAATCAGCTTCACAAGCCATTGAGTATCAAGAGTTGTACCTGATAAAGTTAAAGCAAAAAAAGAGTAAGAAGATCAACAGCAGCAGAAGGTGAACTTCAGCAGGTCAAAACAGCAAAATCCAGCTTGTTAAACTATTTCAATCCCAGGAAAGTTCAGAAAACCAATTCAAACTTTTTAAATATAATAGAATGACCTATAATAATAATCCAATCAAACAGTGTTTTATGGTGTTGTTTTTGTATTTTTCTTCTGATTTTCAGACCCTTTTGAATGCTTAAATTCTCCTTCAGCCGCCTTTGATTTTTCTAGGTTTTTCTCTCTTATTTACCTTAAAATGCAAGATAGGGTGCCTTTATAGGCAAGGCATTAGGGCAGCCCCTTAAGAATCAGTTTTGCATTTTGCCCCCTTTTTGATTTCCATTTTAGCTTAGGTATCCCTATTTAAAATCCAGAAATTCACTTTAATCCCTACCCCCAGCTTCCTAAAAGCTTCTTAATCAGTTATACAAAGATTCCCCTAAGCAGACTACCCAAATTACCCTTAACAGCCTTGTTATTTACCCCCCCCCCCTAATTGTTAACTTAGGTTAAATTAACCCAAAGTCCAACTACACCAGCCCCTTTAACTAGGTCAGTAACAACCATAGTTACTCATGAGGGCCTGAATGCTCAGAAATGACCAAACGAAACAATCAGAACAAATTCAAAACCTCAAGGGCAAACACAAGCACTTCTTATTTTAAACCTGAGTTAATTTTAACTAGTCGGGCTCAGAACTGAACTCTTTATCATTAATCAAACAAAGGAAACGAAGCAAATGAAATTAAACAAGTAAGAACAGGAAATAAAGAAAAACCAATGAGAAGAAGGATAGGGGGAAAATCAGGGATTTAAAACATAAACTTACAGCTATTAACAATGAGGAAGAACTAAGCATGAAAGGGAACCCGTATGAACTGACAAATTAACTTAAAGGAACAAGTTGAGTTCGGAACCAATTTCAATCAAAAGAAACACTCAAATACCCGAAGAAGAAGAGAATGAAGAAGAACATGAGTTGAAATAAGACAAATAAACAGAGATCTAAGAAAAACTCACTGATTTAGGCCTCGAACTTGACTGACTTTCAAATTTGATCCCCAAATAATGTCATCCGCTTATTCTTTGCCAAGAACAAGAAAATAACATTATTTCAAGACCAAACAGACCTTGAACACTAAGAGAACCTTGAGTGTTGTCCTTTAATGAACGACCTTGGCTATGGCTTCTAGCGCTCGAACCCTAATCCTGAGATTCGAGAAGTTCAGGCCTTAGTTGAGGGGAACGAAGTGGAGATTTAGGAAGAGGGGAGTGAGGTGGTTCTAGGGTGTAATTTTGAGGGTATTTGGAGCCGACGCCGCCGGGCTTCGAGGAGGTGGGGAATGGTGGCGGCTATTAGGGTTCTTGAGGATTCTCTGAAGAGAGACAAGAATGGAGGGGGGGATGGAATGGGGATGGGTGATGTAGTTCGGACAGTTAAATACCTGAGGGGTTGGTAAGTTCCGGGCTGTTGGATATTGATGATCCAACGATTGTGATGGCAGGGGCATTAAACGGGGTCGTTTGGATAAGTAGGGAGGAGTTGGACCGGGTAAACAAATGGGTTCTGGGCTGGACTGGGGCAGGTTTAGGGGTAATTACTTGGGCTGCGCCAAATTGGCCCAACAGCCTTTTGATCCTCTTTCTTTTCTTTTTATTTTTCAATTTATTCTTCTTTTCTAATTTCTTCTAATTTAAAATTAAAAATAAACCTAAATTTATCCCTAATCAAATTATCTTATCAAATTAAATGAACTAACTCCAAACAACAATTACCACAAATAATTAAGAACCAAATTAAAGGAAAAACTACCAAAGTTCAAAAATTAAAACTAAAAGTGCAAAATAACTATTTTTGTAACTTTTTCCCACTTTTTATGAAATAACTAATTTACCACCTAACTCAAAAATGTAAAATTAAATCCTACATGCAAATGCAACGTATTTTTTGTATTTTTCATTAATTAAATAAAATAAACATGCACAGACAAATGCAATTAATTAACAGAAAATGCCACAAAAATCCACAAAATTGCAAACAAAGGAGAAATTATTTTGTTTTGAATTTATGGGAGTAATTCATATAGGGCAAAAATTACGTGATCACATAGAAATGCCAACTCTTCATCTGGAAAATACGTTTTCAAGGGTTCGTATTTTCCTCCCACCGAATTATCAGCAAGATGATCTGCTAATGCTTGTCCTTTGACCGCCTTTTGAGTTACGTAGACGATATCGAACTCAGTCAACATTATCTGCCACTTGGCCAACTTCCCAGTCGGCATGGGTTTCTGAAATATGTACTTCAAAGGGTCTATCCTGAATATGAGGTATGTGGTATAGGCAGAGAAGTAATGCCTCAACTTCTGGGCCGTCCAGGTCAAAGAATAACAAGTATGTTCCAGCAGAGAGTACCGTCCTTCGTAAGATGTGAACTTCTTGCTCAAGTAGTATATGGCTTGCTCCTTCCTTCCAGTCTCATCATGTTGTCCCAAAACGCATCCGAAGGCTCCATCCAACACAGATAGATAGAGTAGCAAAGGTCGCCCCGGCTCTGGCGGGACCAGGACCGGTAGTGTGGACAGGTACTCCTTGATTTTGTCAAAAGCTTTCTGACAATCTTCGGTCCAGCTTGTCTCGACATCTTTCCTTAGCATCTTGAAGATGGGTTCACATATGACTGTGGACTGTGTTATGAAGCGACTGATATAATTGAGACGCCCTAGGAAGCCCAACACATTTTTTTGGCCCCTAGGCGGCGGTAACTCCTGAATAGCCTTGACTTTAGACGGATCTAGCTCGATCTCTCGACGACTGACAATGAACCCCAATTACTTTCCTGCGGGAACCCCGAATGCACACTTGGCGGGGTTCAGTTTCAAATTGTACCTCCTTAGTCTGTTGAAGAACTTTCTCAAGTCTGCTATGTGGTCTGCGGCCCTCTTGGATTTGATGATCATGCCGTCCACATACACCTCTATCTCCTTGTGTATCATATCATGGAAGATGGTTGTCATGGCTCTCATGTAGGTATCCCCAGCATTCTTTAGACCAAATGGCACCATCTTGTAATAGTACACTCCCTATGGTGTGATAAAAGCTATTTTCTCTGTGTCTTCTTCATCCATCCAGATCTGGTGATAACCCGCAAAGCAATATACAAAAGATTGGAGTTCATCCTTGGCACAATTATCTATCAGGATGTGTATGTTTGGCAGTGGAAAGTCGTCCTTGCGACTTGCNGAATTCTTGGTGGCCCACTCTCCTTGTACCTGGTGCACAAGTAAATCTGAATCCCCAATTACTAGCAGCTCCTGAATGTTCATGTCGACTGCCATGTTGAGTCCTAATATGCAGGCTTCATACTCTGCCATGTTGTTAGTGCAGGGAAATTTGAGTTTAGCTGATGCCGAATAATGTTGACTTGTTTCTGATACCAAAACTGCTCCAATTCCCACTCCTTTGAAATTTGCAGCTCCGTCAAAGAACATCCTCCAACCGTCGTATGCTTCAGTAATATCCTCTCCTAGAATGTCACACCTCCTTTTTCACTACACCCCGTAAAGGGTATAATAAAGGGAGTTTTTCCAATTAAAGGACAATCGAAACAGGATTATTTTATTAAGAGATTCAGAGTCGCCACTTGGGATAATTAATGGTGTCCCAAGTCACCAGTTTCAAATCCCGAATCGAGGAAAGATTGACTCTATTTTACAGTCCGCGATCTAGAAATCTAGGTAAGAAATTCTGTTAACCCGGGAGAAGGTGTTAGGCATTCCCGGGTTCCGTGGTTCTAGCACGGTCGCTCAACTGTTATAAGTTGGCCTATTATCTGATTTTAGAACACTTTCAAACCTATGTGCATTTTTTAACATTAACCGCTTTATTTAATTATTTTTAAGGAAAATTGCAATGTCATTTAAAATACGTCTTGAACCACATCACATAAATGCACCCGCGGATCTTGACACATTTTATCTAATATTGTTGAGATTTGGATTTGGGTCACATAAATGCGCACCCGAGTTTAGGAAGGTAAATTATTAAAATATCGTGCCTAAAGCAACTACGCGTTTGCAACTTTGCGAGGGCCATGGAAATTAAACTAAATGGCACGCCTCAAATTCTAAGGATAAACAAGATTAATTAAACGAGGGCCATGCAATTGTCATTTTGTTTGGCACGGCGCACCACAATTTCATTAAAGGAAAAGCATTCAACTTTAGTGAACTACGAATATCCATATTTAACTAATTAAACTACAATAAAGTAAAATTGATACCAATTCCGAATTAGACCGCAAAGTCAGTGATTTTTCTTAGTCTTGTGACCATGTCCTGTTACAATACTAACCACGACCTACAGCTAGGCGACATCCAATTTACAGTAGTTCTAATTCCAGCTTCACGTATAACTCATTCCAACATGACTTCCATATTTGGCATAACTATGCGCGACCTCGACAGAAACTAATCTGGGGACGATAGTTATGCCCTTTGCACACAGATCTTTTCGCTATTGCATTTATCTACTTTAACAAAATCCATTCTTATATCATATGAACAAACATGGTATCCTAACTTAAGAAACCGACAACACAAGTAAAATAAGGATGAATAATCTTGAAATCACTTAAAGAGCAAATAAGAATTCATACCTATGTTACTAAATGTTCTTAATCTACCAAGAAGACATTCAATTTCCAAACAATTTAAGAAGCAGAATAATGAGCCAAGATTGATTCATCATTTTTAACTTCTAAATCTTAACAACTCAACTTCACATTAACATTCAAACTTCAACTCTGTTTTAGCATGCTCTTGTACAACCAATTACATGGGACTTCTCAAAAGCATTCTTGATCATTTTCCCCTTTCTCTTAACATGGATTTTACACTAACTAACTACTTGACAACTTGGATTCAAGCATGCTTTTCTCAACAATAATGAATAAATAAGCTATTATGCATATTAGTTTAAAATGCACTAACTGTCCAATTTTGTGAACAAATCAACGCCCAGACACTACTAATCTGTGGCTATACTTTGAGTAAAAATACATAGCATTAATACTCCAATGCAGCCTACATATTCAGGCTTTCACGACAGTCCAACTAATCCAATCATCCTCCAAGGTTGGATAACAATTTCGAATAAGTAAAGCAATACAAAAGCACAAAGAAAACCTAATTATTCAATCTGGAATTCAACTATACGATGTAGCACATCAATCAAATAAAAAACATATCCATGTATCATGACTGAAACAACGACATAAATTAATGTTATGCTTTGAAATCTGCTTTTATTTCATTCTGCAAATCAGCTTCACAAGCCATTGAGTATCAAGAGTATGTACCTGATAAAGTTAAAGCAAAAAAAGAGTAAGAAGATCAACAGCAGCAGAAGGTGAACTTCAGCAGGTCGAAACAGCAAAATCCAGCTTGTTAAACCATTTCAATCCCGGGAATGTTCAGAAAACCAATTCAAACTTTTTAAAAACCATAGAATGACCTTTAATAATCCAATCAAACAGTGTTTTATGGTGTTGTTTTTGTATTTTTCTTCTGATTTTTAGACCCTTTTCAATGTTTAAATTCTCCTTCAGCCGCCTTTGATTTTTCTAGGTTTTTCTCTCTTATATTCCTTGAAATGCAAGATAGGGTGCCTTTATAGGCAAGGCATTAGGGCAGCCCCTTAAGAATCAGTTTTGCATTTTGCCCCCTTTTTAATTTCCATTTTAGCTTAGGTATCCCTATTTAAAATACAGAAATTCACTTTAATCCCTACCCCCAGCTTCCTAGAAGCTTCTTAATCAGTTATACAAAGATTCCCCTAAGCAAACTACCCAAATTACCCTTAACAGCCTTGTTATTTACCCCCCCAACTGTTAACTTAGGTTAAATTAACCCAAAGTCCAACTACACCAGCCTTTTTAACTAGGTCAGTAACAACCATAGTTACTTATGAGGGCCTGAATGCTCTGAAATGACCAAACGAAACAATCAGAACAAATCCAAAACCTCAAGGGCAAACACAAGCACTTCTTATTTTAAACCTGAGTTAATTTTAACTAGTCGGGCTCAGAATTGAACTCTTTATCAACAATCAAACAAAGCAAATAAAATTAAACAAGTAAGAATAGGAAATAAGAAAAACCAATGAGAAGAAGGATAGGGGGAAAATCAGGGATTTAAAACATAAACTTATAGCTATTAACAATGAGGAAGAACTAAGCATGAAGGGGAACCCGTATGAACTGACAAATTAACTTAAAGGAACAAGTTGAGTTCGGAACCAATTTCAATCAAAAGAGACACTCAAATACGCGGAGAAGAAGAGAACGAAGAAGAACAGGAGGTGAAATAAGACACATAAACAGAGATCTAAGAAAACTCACTGATTTAGGCCTCGAACTTGACCGACTTTCAAATTTGATCCCCAAATAATGTCATCCGCTTATTCTTTGCCAAGAACAAGCAAATAACATTATTTCAAGACCAAACAGACCTTGAACACTAAGAGAACCTTGAGGGATGTCCTTGCATGATTGACCTTGGCTATGGCTTCTAGGGCTCAAACCCTAATCCTGAGATTCGAGAAGTTCTGGCCTTAGTTGAGGGGAACGAAGTGGGGATTTGGGAAGAGGGGAGTGAGGTGGTTCTAGGGTGTAATTTTGAGGGTATTTGGAGCCGACGCCGCCGGGATTCGAGGCGGTGGGGAATAGTGGTGGCTATTAGGGTTCTTGGGGATTCTCTGAAGAGAGACAGGAATCGAGGGGGAGATGGAATTGGGGGGTGCTGTAGTTCGGACAGTTAAATACCTGGGGGGTTGGTAATTTCCGGGCCGTTCGATCTTGATGATCCAACGGTTATGATGGCAGGGGCATTAAACGGGGTAGTTTAGATAAGTGGGGAGGAATTGGACCGGGTAAACAAATGGGTTCTGGGCTGGACTGGGGCGGGTTCAGGGGTAATTACTTGGGCTGCGCCAAATTGGCCCAACAGCCTTTTGATCCTCTTTCTTTTCTTTTCATTTTTCAATTTATTCTTCTTTTCTAATTTCTTCTAAATTAAAATTAAAAATAAACCAAAAATTAATCCCTAATCAAATTATCTTATCAAATTAAATTAACTAACTCCAAATAACAATTAGCACAAATAATTAAGAACCAAATTAAAGGAAAAACTCCCAAAGTTCAAAAATTAAAATTAAAAGTGCAAAATAAATATTTTTGTGACTTTTTCCCACTTTTTATGAAATAACTAATTTACCACCTAACTCAAAAATGTAAAATTACATCCTACATGCAAATGCAACACATTTTTTGTATTTTTTATTAATTAAATAAAATAAACATGCACAGACAAATGCAAATAATTAACAGAAAATGCCACAAAAATCCACAAAATTGCAAACAAAGGAGAAATTATTTTGTTTTGAACTTATGGGATTAATTCATATAGGGCAAAAATCACGTGCTCACAGCTGCCCCTCTTTGCTCGGAAACACGAAGAATTTTCGTGCAAAGATAAAGTGAGCG
>NW_017676360.1:35179-46512 GCF_001879085.1 Nicotiana attenuata
TATTCCCATTGCTCTCCGGGCGGGCTCCTGATTGCTAAACTTGAATGTATTCCCATGCTTTCCAGGCGGGCTCCTGACTGCTAAACTTGAATGTATTCCCTGCTCTCCAGGCGGGCTCCTGATTGCAGAACTTGAAATGTGTTCCCTGTTCTCCAGGTGGCTCCTGACTGCTGACTTGAATTGTATTCCCGTGCTCTCCAGGTGGGCTCCTGATTGCTGACTTGAAATGTATTTCCTGTTCTCCAGGTGGGCTCCTGACTGCTGACTTGAAATGTATTCCCTATTCTCCAGCTGGGCTCCTGATTGCTGACTTGAATTGTATTCCCTGTTCTCCAGGTGGGCTCCTGATTTCAACAAAATAAACAAAAACAAAGAAAATTTCTGCCCTAGTTTGGTAGCTGGGCATATATATGAGTGTAAACCGAATCATGTTACCAAATATCAATGAGAACTTGAAAGCTGATACTTGAACTGTACTCCCTTGCTCTCCAGGTGGGCGCCTGATTGCTGAAACTTGAATGTATTCCCTGTTCTTCAGGTGGGCTCCTGACTGCTGACTTGAATTGTATTCCCTGTTCTTGAGGTGGGCTCCTGACTGCTGACCTTGAAATATAATCCCTATTCTCCAGGTGGGCTCCTGACTGCTGACTTGAGTTGTATTCCCTTGTTCTCCAGGTGGGCTCCTGATTCCAATAAAATAGACAAAACAAAGAAAATTTCTGCCCCAGTTTGGTAGCTGGGCATATATATGTAAACTGAATCATTCTACCAACTATTATTAAGAATTTGAAAGCTAAGTCCTATTATCCAAGATGGTCCTGACAATTAAACTACAGTTATAGATCTAAGTTGTATCTTCTAAAGGCATTACTTCCGCTAAGTCCTGTTATCTAGGAGGGCCTTAAACTACGTCCTATTATCCAGGAAGGTTCTGAAAATCAAAATCAAGTCTTATCCTAAAAATGACACTTTTACGACTGAATTATACCACCCTACAACAGAATTTACGCTACATCTTGTTATCTAATGGAAATCTTAAAACTTGGTCCCATTATTCAGGGGGGGGGGGGGTTCTGACAACTCCTAATTGAATCCTATCTTAAACATGCAAACTTTGAAACAAACTTACATTCCTTTATGCTGAACTATGCTATTCATGATTGTTTTGAAATTTAACTAAGCCACATTTTCCAGGAAGGTCCTGAGACTTTACGGTCAAACCTGCTTGGTGCTTTCTCTTCCCTTATGCAGAGTTCCTCCAAGACAAACGAAATTTTCTGCCCCTGTTTCAATCAAAAAAAATCTTGTCAGTTTAAAATGGTGGTTAGTTGATGGCATTCTTGCTGAAGATGTCTCTGCTGCCGTGTTTTGCTTTGGCCTGCTTCTCCGAATTGGCCCTGAACCGCTTGAGTTTCCAACTAACTTTTAAACCCCACGACCTTTGACGACCCGAGTGTTCTATACCATACTGTTGTTTTACACCTCTGACCCCTTTATTTGAACCTTTGCACCTCCCATGACATTACCAAATCATTCCACCGATGAAACTTCCGGTGATTCCTTGTATCCCACTTTACATCATGCTATCTTTGGTATGTTCTGGCCACACTATGCTTTGCAATTTTTGAAGTTGGTAGTGAGCTTTGAAATCCTTTCTTATTTGCTTTGAACAAGACTACATTGAAACATCTTAGAGAAATAGACCCCAAAAGAAATGAAATGCAATGACCTTGAGAGTTAAGGATAAAGAAAATCCAAAATCGGACGACTTGCTAAAAAGAAAAAGGAAAAGAGACTTATCTGAGTGGAAAAGCTGGTACCATTGGTTATGACATGCATTTCGGACTAATCGGCCCAATCTCTCCAACCAATCAACTTTCAGTTGCCATACTTTTTTGCCCCGGAATTCCATATCCTGATTTCTTCACCCAAACCTTAACCTTGTTCATCCTGCGGTGTCCTGAACGGTTTTCACCAACGGACCTCTCCCATTTGTTTACTTCTCGACTCAATTTCGCCTTAAGGTGCCCGTGAGGGTTTTCACCGATAAGATTCTCTCATTTCTGGTTTCTCTCAACTCACTTTCACCTTAAGGTGCCCGTGAGGGTTTTCACCAATAAGACTCTCTCATTTTTCATTACTTTTCCTGCTTGGACCGGAGTGTTGCCCCTGATATGAATCACCTCTTCATGCTCGACCTGGCATTTTTTGATGACTGATCAGATGGTCTTTCTTTGGACCGTAATGTGGGCTCTTGGATAGGGTTAGAAAGAAAGGGTATCAAAGGCTCAAAAACAATTCAAATGGGTTCATAATTACAACCTTCGGAATCAGATTTCTTACAACAACCGCAACTTCTACCCTAGTTTCTTACTTGGGGTCTTTTGGATTTTTATTTTGATGGGACCGAACCGTGAGGCTGCTTATATATCCTTAAAAAGGAATCAGGTCGAACGTAGTTCATGTCATAGGAATTACTTTGTTTGTTGTGATCTTTCTTTTGTTTTCTTTCTCCTCTTTTCCTCTTTTTCTTTCCTTTTCTTTTTTGTTGTTTTGTTTGTTTTTTTTTCTTTTTCTCTTTCTTTTTTTTTCTTTTTCTCCTTTCCTTTTCTTCTCTTTTTTTTCCTATTCATTTTTTCTTTTCTTCTTCCTTTTTCCTTCTCTCTCTTCTATTCTTTTCTTTTCTCTTTCCTTTTACTTATCTTTCATGCTTGTGTTTCTGATTATTACTACGGATTCCGAAAGAGGGGTATGAAAGAAATAAATAAGGCTCAAAGGGGTAACAAAGGATAAAGTGTTTGGATAGCAGAACAAAATGCCTTCGTCATTCCAATCTTCAAAACATGCCAAGTACAAACAAATACAATTAAACCAAAGAAGATCATATATAATATCTTTTGACCGCATCGGAATTGATGGCCATTTCAACACACTTGCCTTCTATGTCTGTTAAATACAAAGCACCATTGGACAACACATTGGCCACGATGAACGGCCCTTGCCAGTTTAGGGCGAATTTGCCTTTGGCCTCAGCCTGATGTGGAAGGATACGTCTCAACACTTGCTGACCCACTTCAAACTTCTGTGGACACACCTTCTTATTATATGCTCTTACCATTCTCTGTTGATACAATTGGCCATGACACACTGCTGCAAATCTTTTCTCATCGATCAAACTCAATTGCTCAGGCGGGTTCTGACCCACTCATCATCATCAATTTCGGCTTCAGCGACAATCTGAAGGGATGGGATTTCAACTTTTCAGAATTAGCTTGGCTTTTAAAACTGGGCCGAAGATTCCTCATGCATGTTATGTCATTGAAACAAGCATAAAAAGAACTGTGTAAGGACAAAAAGAAAAACAAAAATAAAATTATCAGGAATGATGAAAAACAGAAATTGCATTTCATTGAAATCAAAAGATCACAAGATTTATGCATCCAAACAGACGGAACATAGAATCTGAATTACACCCCTGGAATAATCGTGATAAACTAAAAGAAAATTAAAGCAAACTACCAAAACTCCTTCTGGGTAGGGAGAGGAGTAGCTTCCCAATTGTTAATCTTTGCACTTGGCCCGACAAATTGCACATCCGCCTTGCTAGAACCCTCTCCAACTTCCACCATGTTCACATCATCGAACAACTTTTCAAACCTTTCAAGCAACTCCTTATAAGGACCTACCACAGAACCGGGCATTGTTGTTACTGGGCGCTTCTTGGTACCAGGCCTGACAAAGGATCGGGAGAGACGTGGGACAGGCTTTGGAAGAACCCATGCTCTCTGTTTCAACTTTCTGGCTAGTCTTATGTCTGCAGTTGTAGGCTTGAACCCCAAACCAAAGGTATCCAAGTTTTTGGGAAGAGACACCGGCTGTACGATACCTTGCAGAGACGCACCCAAACCCTTGCTAGGTACGAAGCCATTCTTCAACATCTCAGAAGCTACCATGACTGATGCGGCTGCTACCTTCAGAATTGGAACACACACCCCTTCTGGGATCTTTTCAACTGATACTGTATCAAAAACCTGATAGACCCACGGTCCCTTGCCGTCCTCAACATCGATGAAGGGTATAATGGCATCATCCTGGGCACACAAACCATCCTCGACGGGCACTACAATTTCCTGTCTGTCCCATTCAAATTTAATCATCAGGTGCTGGGTAGATGGCACTGCCTTGGCGGCATGAATCCAGGGTCGGCCTAGCAAAAGGTTGTAAGAAACTGCCACATCCAGCACTGAAATCCCATAGTAAATTCAACTGGCCCTATTGTCAGCTCCAGCACTATGTCCCCGACTGAATCTTTCCCTCCACCATCGAACCCCCGAACGCAAATACTGTTCTTGTGAATTCTTTCATTGTCCACTTTCAATTTGTCCAGGGTAGAGAGAGGGCAAATATTTGTGTTGGACCCATTATCAATCAGTTGCCGGGTAACCATGGAATCTTCGCACTTCATCGTAAGATAAAGGGCTCTATTATGCTCAGTACCCTCCATGGGCAATTCATCATCAGAAAAAGTGACTTTGTTTACCTCAAAAATCTTGTTTGCTATCTTTTCCAGATGGTTTACAGAGATCTTGTCAGGAACGTGGGCCTCGTTCAAGATTTTCATCAACGCCTGGCGGTGCTCGTCCGAATGGATTAACAATGAGAGCAATGAAATTTGGGCGGGGTTCTTCCTCAACTCCTCTACAATAGAATAGTCCTGCATTTTCATCTTCCTCAAGAACTCCTCTACCTCTTCTTCGGTCACAGCTTTCTTCACTAACACTGGGTTATCTTTGGCGGTTTTGGCTTTTCTTAACTCCTCGGGGGCAAAGCATCTCCCCGAGCGGGTCAGACCATGGGTCTCACAGACATCTTCTTTAACCTTTTTCCCTTTGTAAATCACTGTCATTCGGCCATAATTCCAAGGGACGGCCTTGCTGTTGACTATTGGTAGCTGAGTCACTGGTTTGATAATAACAGGCTCTGTGCGAGCATCCTCCATGACTACAACAGGCTTGTTTGCTGCCCATGGTACCACTACTTTTGCTTTTCCCTATTTCACTACAACCCCGCTTGAGGACTCCTTCTCAATTACACAACTGGTTTACTGTCTGTCTCTTTCAACTTGATCAAAGACTTCCCACTTGTTGACTTATCACTCGGCCTGACTTCACAGGACTTGATCATCATTACAGTGTGTGATGGCTTCTTAGGCTCTCCTCCTTTATGCACTATCTCAATCATATTGGTCTCATGATGGGCCGACAACGGATTCTGGTTGATATTAGGCGCTTCCGGGGCTTGGACCTCGATCCCATGGGTATCAATGAGCTCTTGAATAGCTGTTTTCAACTTCCAGCATTTCTCTGTGTCATGCCCTGGAGCCCCTGAACAATATTCACAACTCACCGAATGGTCAAGATTTCTCGGAGGGGGATTTGGCATCTTAGGCTCAATCGGATTCAACATACCCAACTGTCTCAACCTGTGGAATAGACTAGTATATGATTCTCCCAGTGGGGTGAAAGTCTTCTGCTTCTGCAACCTCTAATTCTTGAAGGCTTGATTTGGTCGGAAACCCGCTCCAGGGGGGTTTCTGTAGGCTCTTGGGGGTTGATGGGTATTTTGTGGAGATGGGTAGGTATTATGTGGGGTTGGCGCACGCCATTGTGCGTGGGCAGGAGGTTGAGATATGTCTGAGCATGATGGACAGAGAAGTGGGGATCTGGCGGTGGGTGGTAGTGTTGTGGTGGGCTATATGGAGTGTGGGGGTAAGGCTGGTGGTGGGGTCGAGGCTGGTTATAGTAAGGTGATGGGCCCCCTGGACCAAGCTCTTGACTCAATTGTTGCAACGTCCTCTTTCTTCTTCTTTCCCAATACACCTCCATTGTCGCTTTGAATGGCCTGGGTGGTCGCCTTGATTGCTGAATAACTCATGATTTTGTTAGATTTGAGTCCTTCCTCTACCATGCTTCCCATTTTTACCACTTCATTAAAGGATTTCCCTACTGCTGACACCAAGTGACCGAAATAAGTGGGCTCTAAGGCCTGTAAGAAATAATCAACCATTTCACTCTCTTTCATAGGAGGGTCAACCCTCGTTGCTTGCTCTCTCCAACGGAAGTCGTATTCTCTGAAACTTTCCCGGGGTTTCTTCTTAATCTTCGTCAATGACAGGCGGTCTGGGACAATTCAAGATTGTACTGAAAATGGCAAGCAAATGCTTGGGCTAAATCGTCCCAAGTGTACCACCGACCATGATCTTGTCGGGTGTACCATTCCAAAGCTGATCCACTTAAACTTTGACTGAAATACGCCATCAGTAATTCATCTCTTCCCCCTGCTCCTCTCATCTTGCTGCAAAAACCTCTCAGGTGTGCCAATGGATCACCATGCCCGTCATGTAAATCAAACTTGGGCAACTTGAACCCCGCTGGTAATTGGACATCTGGGAACAGGCATAGGTCTTTATATGCTACGCTTACTTGTCCACCTAGCCCCTGCATATTCCTGAAAGATTGCTCCAAGCTCTTGACTTTCCTAATCATCTCTTCCTGCTCAGAATTCTTAGGAGGCTTCTCAGTTTCTGTCGAGAGATCAAAATGAGGAGTATAAGAACATGGTTCTGGTGCTTTGAAGGTCAGTTCTGGAGGATAATAATGGTTGTCGTGAGTATGGAACAGAGGCTCACTGGAAGATCGGTGTAATGCAGCGGGTGGAGGTGCCACAAACACAGGAGTGATTGGTGGAGGAGGGTATGGGATGTGTTTGGGTGGTGGATCTGGTGGTGTTTGGGAGGTGGTGCCATAGCATTGTTGGTAGGTGGGAAAGGCTGGAGACGAGTTCATAGTAGGAGGCTCCTGTGGTTGAGCCAATGGTGGGATATAAGCAGGGTTGGCGGGATAAACCGGTGGTGGATGCTCCTTTGACCAGGCCTGGTACATTTCGGCCATTTGTTGCTTTAACTTATGCATCTCTTTTTTCATCACATTAACATCCAATTCATCCACCTCTCTTGACGGATCGACAATACTCGCCTCTAGTTCTTGGTTTGCCATGTTCAGCTTGTCCTTGGACCGGGTGTTGTAGGAGTGAGTTGCTAGAATGCCAATCAACTAACCACCTGCCTGAACTCAATAAATCAACAACAACCTTGTTAGTGATTAGGGCTTTAACAGATTGGTAACCGCACATTTTGGGGCATGAATGCACCTAAGCAGTTAACCGTTTCTATTATGCCTTTGATCGGTTGCATGTGTCATCCCGGCTTTCCTTATTTCCATTTGCCACTTCTTTTCTTTTCCATTTCTCTTTTTCTTGCCTTTTCTTTCTCTCTGTTTTTGTTCTCCCATCCCTCCCTCTTGTTTTGCCAATGGTTTCTTCTCTCAGTTTCTTATTTTCTCTCTTTTTCTTTTCATTTTCTCTCTTGTTTTTCCTCTTTTCTTCTTTTGTTTTTCCTCTCTTGTTTTTCTTCTCTTTTCTTTTTCCTTTCGCATTTGGTTACGGTCAAATCCTATGGAGATTGCCTACGTATCATGACCCCGCATGAATCAGACCAAGCGTAGTTCTTGAGGACATAAATGAAAAATAAATAACAAAAATATTTTGGGATTTTCAATTTTTCATAAAACCAAATACTTTGATTACAATGACTCAAAAACTCACAGACTCAAAAGAAACAGACTCTGAAAGGATGAAAATACAGACTCAAAAGATCTAACAAACTCAAAAAAAACTGACAGACTTCAAAAGCAGGAAAGTACATACTCAATCAAAGATCACGAATACATTAATGCCTCAAAAGCTTCTGGGGCCCGCGGGGCATCATTCGGCCTCGCCGCGAGCCTATATGCAAGATCCCCTTGGAGCCTCTCTAAATCACTCATAATTTGTCGGACAAATGTCATCACCGCCGCAAAGAAAGTGGTACGGGTCATATCCTCGCATGCTTGGCACTTCACAACAATATAATCGGCAATGGCCCTGATCCTTTCTCTGATCCTACCCTTCTCCTGAAGCAGATGCCCGACTTGCCGATTACGGGCTTCTAATACCTGAGTGTCGTGGAGATGTTGATTTTGCAGTTGTTGCACTTCTTCCTCCATCTAAGCCATAAGATCATAACATTGTTCCCTTTCAGCTTTAAAATCCTTGGCTTGTTTGATCATTTTGTTATCGACAGTGATGACCCTTTTCTTTAACCCCGCAACCTCATTGTCGTATTGCTCTTTTAACTGTCTAACCAGGCGTGCTCTTTCTTCCGCATTCTTAGCTAATTGTGTTCGAGCCTTGGCTAGTTCATTCTCCGCTTTGTTCAAATCAAAACCATAATCATCCACTTTCTGCCTAAGGTTCTTTATAAGCTTATCGTCCTTTACACTCCGGGCGGGATTTTCGGCTGCTATTTTCATTTCTTGAATTTGAACTCGAAGGGATTCATTTTCTTTGGCTAGCTTCTTCTTTTCACCCTCATCGGCTGCGGCTTGCAAACTGTTTTCAAACTGAAGGTCCCGGACCTGTTTTTCCAACTCTCCTATTTTGGCCATGTATTCATTCTCCTTGGCTAACCAAGCCCACTGTTCTTGTGATGACTCGACAAAATCCTGAAGGTGGGGTCTTTTGTCCGGCCTTCCAAACACAATTTCCTTTCTATACCAAGCATGGTACCCTGGTGAAACTTCTCCTTTGGATCGATCCTGCACACAGGTATTTTTCGCCAAGTATTGACACTCGCTCCAAATCTGGCGGACTGATACTTCGGGAAACTGGCCATCAGGACCAATCTCGACTACTTAGGCACTGAGATCTTCATCTTTTGGCACTATTTGACATCTCCCAAGCTGTCTCAAAACCCGATACGGAGCATAAGGCTGGATGCTCCTGAGACCCATCAAGAGGAAGTGAGGCCCGGTAGCTGGCATATATATGATCTCATCCACAGGCAACCATCCAAACGTCCACTCTATCTGATTAGCAGTGGCGGAACGGAGGTGTGATATCCATCCTGTGACCCCTTCTGGCAAGCTGACCCCATCAATCCTCGTATAAAATTCCTCTATGCACGTTTTCTCTATTGACCCATATCTCATGAATTGAGGACGATGGCATAGGTGTTCAATCATCCACATTTGCAACAACAAGTTGCACCCCTCAAAAAAGTCTCTCCGGCTTTGCAGGCTGTGAGAGCGCGGAAGATTTCAGCTACTATCATGGGTGCAAGGGTGCTTTTGGCCTGGGTAAGTAAAGTGCTGACAACCCTAGCTATTTTTATGTTGATATTTCCATCTTTCCTGGGGAACACCAGAAGTCTTAAGAAGACCACCATAAAAGCAAAACACCTATCGTTCTTCCCATTTGAGGTGGTCCCCTTTGCTACATTTTTGTTTTCTGGATTGTTGAACCCTCCTATGTAACCATATCTCTGGTATAGAAATTGTGAGTCAAAAACCAGCTGCCAAATCTGGGTTGTGGACCCCCCTGCTTATCTTCAATGAGTCTAGGAATCTGTGCACGGCTACGGTTCTTGGAGCAACCAGGTACTTGTGTCTTAAAGGAACCTCAGCACTCCCAATATACCCGGCTATCTCTTCCAGAGTTGGGGTGAGTTCAAAATCTGAAAAATGGAACACGTTGTGTGCCGGGTCCCAGAATGTAACCAATGCCTTTATGATGTCTCCCCTGGGCCTAATCTTCAACAAACCGGTAAGACCTCCCAAACATTGTTTGACCTTGTCTTGCCCTGCTTTATCCAGATCATCCCACCATATATGCAACTCCAAAGGGATCTTGTTCATGATTGTTATTGGCAAATTTTGGCTCGTGCTCATTCTGCACATTTATTAGGGTGATTAAGCAAAAACGATTCATTTGACTCAAAACAATGCTGACACTTTTTTTTCAGATTTTCATTTCAAAAGCAAAAATCCGGTTCTGCAAATACGTCCTTTCAGCACTTCCGGGGGAAGATTTTAAGGCTGTGTTCGCTAACCGGCCAAAAAAATTTAAAAATGACCAAAGATGGCTGTTCTTGCAAAAACAGCCTTCCGGCGCCCTTTTAGGGACATTCGGCTATTTTTGATAAGAATGGCATCACCTTACTTATTTACCATAAAATTTTGTTCTTTTTGGGCTAGTTTTGCAAAAAGGAAGTTGGACCCGATGAGGGTTGCCTACGTATCCCACGCCCTATGAGAATCAAACTAGCGTAGTTCGAGCAAATAAAACAAAACCAACTACTTTGAAAACAAAACCTTTTCCTTCTTTTTTTTTCTTTTTTTTTCTCAAAAATTCGGCAGAGTTTCAGTACCATTTGGACATTGGTTTTTTCTTTCAAAACAGGTGATTACACTTCTTAACCCCTACACTGCTATTTTCTTTTCCAAACTCTCCCCTTTTATTCAGAAAGTCGGTCAGCATGCAAATCCAAAGCAGATAAATGCACAAGTAGGATGCATCAGGATGGTTTGTTATTTTGGGTACACCTGTCCTAGACGGACCCAACCCCTGTGTTGAGTCCCCTAAGCCAAATGCACATGATGCAAACAGGCGTTCCTACTAGGGATCCGGCATGAGGCTGAGTTATTCTAGGTTCAAAACCTGGGTAAATGTTCTAGACTGTGTACCCGAGCGGACAACTCGAGTCGAGGAGGGGGCTACGTACCGGGAACCAAAAGGCCATCCGGCTTAGTAACTTGTCCGAACCTCTTTCTTATTTCAAGGTACGACACTAATAGAATAGGGAGTCTCGACCAGCGAGCACATCCCCAAAGATGAGAAGAGAAGGGTTTCGTAACAGTTTATATACACAGTTCAGATAATATCAAAGCGGTAAAAGGAGCACTTAGCACATTAGGCCCAAACATGTAGTAAAATCAGATAACAGATAAAGCCAAAATATAACAATTCATGTAAGCTCGAATTCTGAACCCTGAACCAGAGATTCTGGGTTCTCTTCCCCAGCAGAGTCGCCAGAGCTGTCACACCTCTTTTTTCCTACAGCCCCGGAAAGGGTGTATAAGGGAGTTTTTCCAATTAAAGGACAATCGAAACGGGATTTATTATTAAAAGATTCAGAGTCGCCACTTGGGAGATTTATGGTGTCCCAAGTCACCGGTTCAAATCTCGAATCGAGGAAAGGATTGACCCTGTATTACAGTCCGCGAACCAGAAATCCGGGTAAGGAATTCTGTTAACCCGGGAGAAGGTGTTAGGCATTCCCGAGTTCCGTGGTTCTAGCACGGTCGCTCAACTGTCATTATTGGCCTGTTATCTGATTTTAAAACATTTTGAACCTATGTGCATTTTTAACCTTAACCGCTTTTATTCATTTTTTTAAA
>NW_017676361.1:0-2123 GCF_001879085.1 Nicotiana attenuata
CTGGCCCTCTATCAACATTAACCTCTCATAGTACTGCGGATCTTGCGCTCGGACGAAAAATCGGTTCATCTGTTCTTCCTCTAAGGCCGGCCTGACCTTAGCAGCCTCGGATCTCCATCGAGTAGCATACTCGCGGAATGTCTCAGTGGGTTTCTTTTTCAGATTCTGGATGTAGAAGATATCTGGTGCATTTTCTATGTTGAACCTGAACCTGTCCATGAAATCGGACGACATTCCTACCCAGCTCGTCCATTTCTTGGGATCTTGGCTAATGTACCAAGATAGCGCATCGCCTTTCAGACTTCTCATGAAGAGTTTCATGCGAATCTTCTCGTCTCTTCCTATACCGACCAGTTTATCACAATATGTCCTCAGATAGGCTCTAGGATCCCCTGAGCCGTCAAACAGTTCGAACTTGGAGGTTTGTACCCCTCGGGAAGTTCAACGTCCGGCTGGATGCAAAGATCCTCATAATTCAACCCTTTAATGCCTTTGTTTCCTTCCATGCCCTGGACCCGACTAGTCAACTTTTTGAGCTCAGCTGTCAGGTTCTTGATGAGAGAGTCTTTGTCATCAGATTCTGGTGTGTTTGTAATGGGTTTGGTGTAGTATGGCAAGGTTTCCACATATATGGGAGTGTGGTGGGGATGATCATTTGATGGTTCAGGGATGAGGAGTGGAGTGTTGTTGGGATGTGTGTTGCAATGAGTAGCGGGCTATTTCTGTGGCTTTGGGATGTTTTGTGGAGGTATGGGGTGTTGAGCATTGGGAAAGTTGATTTCTGGAGTAGTGAGGGAGAATGACAGACTTGCCAAGTTCCGAACTTGGTCTAGTTCTTCTTGAAATTTCAGTAACTTTTGTACGAGCTGAGCGACACTTTCTTTGGATACCTGAACACCCTGAGGAACCTCTACCCTTTCGGCTGAGTCGTCCTTTCTGATGTTGTTCACGTTTTCCATCTTTGCTTTGTTCTTGCTTTTGATAGGACTTGGAGGAGGAGGAGGTGGAGGGCCCTTAGATCTTGTGGAGTAGGATGATGATGCCAGAGTGCACGAACTAACCTTTTGGGGAGGGGAATAAAAAATAAATGTAAAAACAATAAAAAGGTAACAAGTTAGTACGGATCATGAGGAGAAAACATTACAGTATTTAAACACACAGTACAAGAATATAAATCGTGTCCTAATTTGGGAGCCTCGTTGTGGCCGAGGTAGGCCTAGCGACAAGTTAATTTGGAGAACTTATAATGCTAAATGCCTCATTTTATTGATAAAAATAAGACGAATCCCAAAACGACACTAAAATTGCAGGAAATAAAAAAAATGTCACTAATGGCCATTGGCCTTATTACATTTAAAGCAAAAGAAAAGAATCCTATCTATTTGGTCCCAGAAGGACCTTCCCCGTGTTGAATGTTCTCGTTGATCAGATCCTCCAGCTTTTCGCTAGCCTTGATGACCCTTTCTTTCCATTCATTGATTTGATCACTTGATGGGAGATTCCTCCACCAGGTCAGCAAGAGTGAGGGCGTGCTAACCATACCGAAGTTGGGGACTTCGTCATTCATTTCCTGCGAAACAAAATGGTTAGACCCTTACCCCCACCGGACTCGACTATTTAAACCAATAATTAGCATAGACAGCATTTAGTTCTCCAAATAAATGCATATTTCGTTTGGGTCCCAGGGGAACCCAGTGGACTTTGGACAAGGCTATCTTAAAGAGTCATTATGTGGACAACATAACTGACTCGACTAGGTTTGACAGTGATGCATGAATAGTTAAACAGGATAAGGTTTCTATGGGGTTCTAGACCGGTACCCTTGAGCAGACAACTCAAGAGGGAAAGGCACGGAACCGTCGACTGCACCGCTGATCGACTAGTTTTACCGCAAATACGCCTTTGCCAAAATTTAGGGGGTAATAATATTGGAAGAGCGCAACCACTCATCAAGCGTTGCTATGGTATTTGTTTGGCATGAGTGGAATATGATGTTGAAGATGCAATTACAAAAAATGAAACAGATTGTCACGTATTTTCACGTTCATGATGGTTACAATAATTGCTCGAAAATTACAACGGTATTGAAAGAAAGCAGTAAATGAAAGCGTTAAAGAAAAGGG
>NW_017676361.1:11251-25385 GCF_001879085.1 Nicotiana attenuata
TAGATGTGCATCTCTATAATCGCTTTCATACTGAACTTCTGCATGCACATCCATATCATCAAATTCATCACCACCTGCATCTTTGTTAATTGTAACAGTAGGTTCTGTACCATCACAAAATCATCAACTCCATCTTTAGTAATTGGAACACTAGATTCTCTCTCTATGTTCCTTTCATCAGGTTTCGCAAAAATCTTCAACAAAGTATCAATCTTTGATCCTAGACTTTTCTTTAAATCCTGTGAAAGAAACTAAGTTAGAAAGTTAAGGACAGGTAGTCCTAAACTTCAAGTTACAAGTAAAAAAGTTAAGATAGGCAGTCCTTAACTTAGAGTAACAAGTTCAAAAGTTAAGGACACTTGATCCTAAACTTCAAGTTTCACGTTCAAAAGTTAAGGACATGCAGTCCTTAACTTTGAATTACAAGTTAAAAAGTTAAGGACAATAGGTCCTGAACTTCAAGTTTCAAATTGAAAAGTTAAGGACACTTGGTCCTGGACTTCAAGTTTCAAGTTCAAAAGTTCAGGACAGATGGTCCTGAACTTAGACTTACAAGTTCAAAAGTTAAGGACACTTGGTCCTAAACTTCAGGTTTAAAGTTCAAAAATTAAGGACAGACAGTCCTTAAGTTTGAATTCCAAGTTCAAAAGTTAAGGACCATGGTCCTGAACTTCAAGTTTCAAGTTCAAAAGTTCAGGACAGATGGTCCTTAACTTAGACTTATAAGTAAAAAAGTTTAGGACAGGCAGTCCTTAACTTTGAGTTACAAGTTCAAAAGTTAAGGACACAAGGTCCTGAACTTAGACTAACTGAAATTAATGATATTACCTTGATATCATTTTGAATCTTTTTTTCTGATACAACTATTTTCTGATTTATTCTAGTAACTTCAGCCTGCAGATCCTTTTTAAACTTCTCTGATAATTTACTGAAATCAAAAAACCATAAAAAACAAAAAAGTACTCTTAAAGCAAAAAAACAATTAAATAAAAAACTAATGCTATTCAAAGACAGAAAACCTACTTTAACAATTTTCTTAAGCATGGCTTCATCAAATTGTGTGGAAGAAGGCATTGAGCTTTGATCTTGAGAAATTGGCTCATGCATACTAACAGGCTCTGTATCTTCTTCAATAGGAATAAATGGTGCCACCTCAATCAACTGATACACCTATTATATAACAAAAAAAATATAAGTTTTCAGAACTAAAACAAATAAAAAAAAAGCTAGTAATTAGATTAACTTACATTTTCATTTATGGAAGTATTTTTTACACAGAATCATATTGTGGAGATTTCATTTCCGAATAGCATAACATCCGAGGAAAACCACATTCTCGGAAGTTCACAAATTGTTTTTCCTGGAAAATAGGCAATATTTCCATAATCCAAACACAAAAAGCAAAAGGAAAGCCAAGTATAGTGTAGCTATCCTTGTCTTTGTCTTTCTCATTCTCATTCTCATTGGGCTTCAAACAACTCTTCAATGGTTTTAATAACGTTTCATAACAAAGAGAGCCCCAGTTGAAAGAAGAGCAGAGTTCATCATCATCTACAATTTTCATTATCTGCTCAGACACATTCTTATTCTTCCGCTTCCCCATCAAAACAGATTCAACAAAATAAATTGTTGCCAACTTCACAGCATCATCATCGCTACCTACAAATGATGCAGCTGTACCATTTGGGTGACTAGTAATAAAATTAAATAAATCACCCAACTCAACTCTATCCTTTGATGTCCAGTGAAGAATAACACTTCAAACCAATAATTATATGAAAAGCTTCACGTGTAAACTTAATTTCATGGTCAAAAACCTTGAATGTCATCGAATCAAGGTCATTATTTACAATTTCTGAAAGCAATACACAGTGAATAAGTTTACCACAGAACTTCTCACTTTGTAATCGGAAAAAGTTTCCGAAAATACCATCACTCAACTTCTTCCACTGCCTGTTCGACAAAAAACTTTTGATTGTTTTCTTATACTGTAAATCTCCTTTCCAATAGCTCACTAATTTTGCCAAACATCAAAGTCGAACACACGATCTCCTTCCATTAGCACACTACAAAGAAGAAAAAAGAACATAAAAGATTAGGACTAAAAGATTAGGACTTACAGTTACAAGTTGAAAAGTTCGGGGCACTTGGTCCTGAACTTCAAGTTTCAAGTTAAAAAGTTAAGGACATGCAGTCCTTAACTTAAAGTTTCAAGTTCAAAAGTTAAGGACAATAGGCCCTGAACTTCAACTTTCAATTTCAAAAGTTAAGGACACTTTGTCCTTAACTTCAAGTTTCAATTTAAAAAGTTAAGGACATGTAGTCCTTAACTTATAGTTTCAATTTGAAAAGTTAAGGACAGTTGGTCCTTAACTTTGAATTTCAAGTTCAAAAGTTAAGTACACTTGGTCCTTAACTTTGAATTTTAAGTTCAAAAGTTAAGGATAATTGGTCTCGAACTTTGAATTACAAGTTCAAAAGTTAAGGACAGCTGGTCCTTAACTTTGAATTCCAAGTTCAAAAGTTAAGGACACTTGGTCCTGAACTTTGAATTACAAGTTCAAAAGTTAAGGACAACTGGTCCTTAACTTTGATTTCCAAGTTAAAAAGTTAAGAACACTTGGTCCTTAACTTCAAGTTTCAAGTTCAAAAGTTAAGGACACTTAGTCCTTAACTTTGAGTTCCAAGTTCAAAAGTTAATGACACTTGGTCCTTAACTTTTGTGAACACAGTTAACTAAAAATTCATAAACACAGTTAGCTTATGAATTCGTACGACTATTTTTATGAAATGTCCTTACATAATCAAATATATTGATTGAGCCACAAATAATAACTTCCTCACAAAAATTCGCTACTTATTCGACACTAAATCAACTTATAATCATTATTTTTGAAATTTCACACATACTTAACACATTATTGATCGAGATTACACATATACAAAAACAAAATGCATAAAAGCAATAAAAAAAACCAGTTCGATCGATCAACGCAGAAAGATGACAGAGAAGATGACGAAGGAGAAAGATTAAGTGCAGCTGGTTTGCATGCGAGAACGATACAGATACTGAGGAGCACGCGATACTTGCCTCTGAAATTTTCGCTCTCAATTTTTCCCTCTGAACGAATAAAACAGGGGTTTTGGAATATAAGAATTGAAGAAAGGGTAAAACTGTCTTTTCAAAATAATTTTAATAGAGTAGTGGCTATTTTTGCTCAGCATTAGAATTAGCGGATAAAAAATAAAGACCACCTTACTTAGTGGCTACCACACGCCATTTTTACTTCTGATTATAAAATACTAGATGGCGTACCCGTGCGGTGTACGGGCCCAATAGTTGTTTATTGGAAAAATAAAATTGTATAGTCACTCTCAAAATAATAACCGAAAAAATATATGTTCTTTGTACATTTTTTTTATGTTATATAGAAAACCTATACACTTTACAGCTATCAAATGTAATTCTAGCACAAGCTAAAACTTAAAAAAGCCCCTATTTTCTTGTTTCTTCCTTTTAATATTTCTTCATCTATTGCCAATTACACACTTTATTCGTCTTTAAGGAAAGGAGAAAGAAAATAGGCTTTTTGTATGATAACGTATAGAATTATATTTACCTATATTGTTTTTTATCTATTGCGTTACGTGCATTTTTAATTTTTCTGAAATCGTATTACTACAATCACTTTATAATACTTGTCGAAGCCCGACACTTTATTATAACAAAGATTATACAATACTTCAAGAACAACTTAGAGTATTTCTACATAGGTTCTACACTTTTTTATTTAAAAAAATAGTTTCGCACCATCAAGCTTAAAATTAATTATAAAAAGGATTAAAAGTCAGTTAAAAAATAAGTCGTGATGTACTTTCTCGTCGTTTAAATTGAATGATATATAGCTGTACTCTTTTAGTATTTTCAATTGTGTTAATATATTGCTTTTCTTTTTTATTAATCAAAATTTGAATAATGAAATATATTCATTTTATTTCCAAATAGATGATGCAAAAATGTTTTTTTTGGTCTTTGAAATAATAATCGTGATTTTGAACTATTGAAAAAAGTAATAATAAGTAAATGTGTATTTTATTCTAGTTTAAAGATATATTTGGATAATTCATTAAAAATAAATAAATATTTCGATCACAGATTTTTTCTAGTTTCATTTGATATGATTGAGATGCTCTAGGGTGTAGTATCCCTTTCTTTACTATAATTATTTGTTGAGCATATTTTACATTTATATATTTTGAAATTTATATAATGTTGAATTTTTATTAAAAACAGAGGAAATACCCAACTAACTTTGATCATAGAGGGAGAAGTATAATCATACATAATGATACTTCCTATGCTTATATAATAAAGAAAAAAATTCCCCAAATTAGTTGTCTTAATTTTTTGTTTAGATTATTCTGAAATCATGTTTTATAAAGGGAATTATTTTTATATAATTGTCACGACTCGGATTTTCCACCGTCGGGAGTCGTGATGGCGCCTACTATTAGGAGCTAGGCAAGCCAATTAATTATTAACCTTTTTGGCAACATCGAATTTACTAAGGCAATGAGACATTTAATATAAAAGCGAAAGTTTTAAATATAAATGAACTGAAAACAAGTGCGGAAATTCAACAAAATCCTCTATCCAAGACTGGAGTCACTAACTCACGAACGTCTATAGAATACTAAAATCAGAGTCTGAATAAAATACAATACTGTTTGTTCCGGTACAAGGACAACAAACGAAATAAGGATAGAAGAGCCTCTGGGCCATGCGGACGTCAGCAAGGCTACCTCGGGATCTCTGGACTGAAGTCAGCTCCCAAATGCTCCTACTGCTGTCCAAAAGCTGCTGCTCCGGTACTGTGATCTGTGCAAAAAGATGCAGAGAGTGTAGCATCAGCACAACCGACCCCATGTGCTGGTAAGTGCCTAGCCTAACCTCGGCGAAGTAGTGACGAGGCTAGACCAGACTACCAGATAAACCTGTGCAGATATATATACAAGTGCAACAAAATAATAGCGGAAAGTAAACAATTAAAACTGGGAGGGGAACATGCTTATGGGGTAGCAGATAAAACAGATTATCAGAAATATTAGAAGAAACTACATCTGATTTCTTCTAACATAGAATAAGGGAAAACAAACCACTTTCACTTGTTCAATGTTCTCTCGTTGCAGGCGTGCAACACGATCCCATTTCATAATATCACGTGGTAGGCGTACCACTCGCTCCCATTTCATAATATCACGTGGTAGGCGTACCACTCGATCCCATTCCATAACATCACGTGGTAGGCGTACCACTCGATCCCATTTCATAACATCACGTGGTAGGCGTACCACTCGCTCCCATTTCATAACATCACGTGGTAGGCGTACCACTCGATCCCATTTCATAACATCACGTGGTAGGCGTACCACTCGCTCCCATTTCATAACATCACGTGGTAGGCGTACCACTCGCTCCCATTTCATAATATCTCGTGGTCGGCGTGCCACATGATCCCATTTCTTTCAACACAATACACAAAATATCCCGGCAAGGGAACAAGATAATATAATAAACTATCCCGGCAAAGGAGATCCAGCTATAACCAAACTTATTCAATTTCTACTTAACACAATTAAATCAATACTCAGTCTCAACAATTACTGGCTCAGTGTTAAAGATTTCCAACCAAGTCCTCATAGACAACAATTAAGAATTCGATAATTTAGCAATTTAGGACTCACGGTCATGCTCGACACCAGTGTATAGATACTCGTCACCATGCCTATACACTGTACTCGACATATAACAATTAGCGACTAAGACTCTACTCCTATTCCCTCAAGCCAAAGTTAGATCAAACACTTACCTCAAATGCTCCAAACTCAACTCAAGCCTCTAGTATAGCTTTACCCTTCGAATTCACCACCAAACCGCTCGAATCTAGTCACAAATTACTTGAATGTATCAACAAATGCTAATCAAATCAATTTGAATGCATGAAAATGAATTTCCCAAAGTTTTACTCAAAACTTCCCAAAACGCCCTTGGGCCCACGTGGTCAAAACCCGAGGTTCGAACCAAAACCCGATTACCCATTCCTCCATGAGTTCATATCTGTGATTAGTTTTGAAATCGGGCCTCAAATTGAGGTCCAAATCCCCAATTTTAAGAAAACCAAAGTTCTACCCAAAATTCCCATTTTCACCCATGAAAATCCTTGATTTTACGATGAAAACATGTTTAATGATGTTAAAGATTGAAGGAGTTAAGTAAAAATTGAGTTACAAATGATTTGGAGAAGATAAGTTTCTGGGAAAATCGCCTATGGAGTGTTTGAGTTTGAAAGAATGAAGAAATGGGTTGAAAATTCGTCTAAGTATGAAAAATGCAGGTTGCAGGTATGGGAATTGCGAACTAGGGTTCGCAATTGCGAACCGTGACCTGCTAACTTGGGAAATGCAAGATTTGGTTCGCATTTGCAAACTCTGACGATGGCTGGGACTTTCGCATTTGCGAGCCCTTTCATCGCATTTGCGAAGGCTCCTCATCGCATTTGCGGACTGTTTGTTCGCATTTGCGACCCCTGTGCAGGTGNCCTAAGTTCTACCAAATCCCATTTTCACCATGGAAATCCTTGATTTTAAGATGAAAATATGTTTAATGATGTTAAAGATTGAAGAAATTAAGTAAAAGTTGACTTACAAATGATTTGGAGAAGATAGATTTCTTGGAAAATCGCCTATGGAGTTTGTGTTTTGAAAGAATGAAGAAAAGGGGTTAAAAATTCGTCTAAGTATGAAAAATTGCAGGCCTCAGATATGGAAAATGCGAACCTGGGTTCGCAATTGCGAACCCAGCAGCTCTGGGAATTGCGAGATTTTAGTTCGCATTTCCAAACTTGAAGAAAAGTGGAAGGTTCGCATTTGCGAAGGCTGGGCTCATGGGCAGGCATCGCATTTGCGATGAATTACTTCGCATTTGCGAAGATTGCTGCCCAGGTGAAGGATCGCATTTGCGATGGGAAGCTCGCAATTTAAGTCCGAAACACGTCAAATGACGTCTGTTTCCAACCAAACTTTACAGAAAGCGCTTACATGACATATAAGACTTGTACCGGGCATCAGAACCAAAATACGAGCCCGATATCATAGTCTTCTGATCAAATTTCCTTTCCATTTTCTTTAATTAATTTCAGAAAAAAATTTCACACAAAAATTCATTTCTCGGGCTTGGGATCTCGGAATTCGATTCCGGGCATACGCCCAAGTCCCATATTTTTCTACGGACCTTCCGGGACCGTCAAATCACGGGTCCGGGTCCGTTTACCCAAAATGTTGACCAAAGTCAACTTTAATCATATTTATATCAAAATTCATCATTTTTCACACAGATTTCATACTTAAGCTTCCCGGCAACGCGCCCAGACTGCGCATGCAAATCGAGGCGACTAAAAATGAGGTTTTCAAGGCCCCGAAAACACAGAATGAATAAGAAAACAAGTGATGACCCTTTGGGTCGTCACATTCTCCACCTCTAAAACAACCGTTCGTCCTCGAACGGACAAAAGAAAGAAGTACCTGAGTCGGGAAATAGATGAGGATAACGGCTCCGCATATCAGGCTCGGACTCCCAGGTCGATGCCTCAGGAGGCTGACCTCTCCACTGGGCACACACTGAAGGAAAACTCTTCGACCTCAACTGTTGAACCTGCCGATCTAGAATAGCCACCGGCTCCTCCTCATAAGACAGATCCTTGTCCAACTGGACAGTGCTGAAATCTAACATGTGGGCTGGATCGCCGCTATACCTCCGAAGCATGGACACATGAAACACTGGATGCACGACTGACAAGCTAGGTGGCAAGGCAAGTCTATAAGCCACCTCTCCTACACAATCGAGAATCTCAAATCGACCAATGAACCTAGGGCTAAGCTTGCCCTTCTTCCCAAATCTCATCACGCCCTTCATAGGCGACACTCGGAGCAAGACCTGCTCACCAACCATGAAAGCTACATCCCGGACCTTACGATCTGCATAACTCTTTTGCCGCGACTGAGCCGAACGAAGCCTATCTTGAATGATCTTGACCTTATCCAAGGCCTCCTGAACTAAATCTGTACCCAATAACCGAGCCTCTCCCGGCTCAAACCACCCAACCGGAGATCGACACCGCCTACCATACAACGCCTCATAAAGGGCCATCTAAATGTTGTACTGGTAGCTATTGTTGTAGGCAAACTCCGCTAAAGGCAAGAACTGATCCCACGAACCTCCAAAGTCTATAACACAAGCTCGGAGCATATCCTCCAATATCTGAATAGTCCGCTCGGACTGTCCGTCCGTCTAAGGATGGAATGTTGTGCTCAACTCTACCTGGGTGCCCAACTCTCGCTGAACTGCTCTCCAGAAGCGCGAGGTAAACTGCGTACCCCGGTCCGAAATGATAGATACCGGCACCCCATGAAGGCGAACAATCTCTCTGATGTAGATCTCAGCTAACCTCTCGGATGAATAAGTGGTTGCAACAGGAACAAAAGGCGCTGACTTGGTCAGCCTATCAATAATGACCCAAATCGCATCAAACTTCTTCCGGGTCAACGGGAGTCCAGTAACAAAATCCATAGTAACCCTCTCCCACTTCCACTCGGGAAGCTCAATCCTCTGAAATACGTCCGCCAGGCCTCTGATGCTCGTACTTAACNTGAATGTCATCGAATCAAGGTCATTATTTACAATTTCTGAAAGCAATACACAGTGAATAAGTTTACCACAGAACTTCTCACTTTGTAATCGGAAAAAGTTTCCGAAAATACCATCACTCAACTTCTTCCACTGCCTGTTCGACAAAAAACTTTTGATTGTTTTCTTATACTGTAAATCTCCTTTCCAATAGCTCACTAATTTTGCCAAACATCAAAGTCGAACACACGATCTCCTTCCATTAGCACACTACAAAGAAGAAAAAAGAACATAAAAGATTAGGACTAAAAGATTAGGACTTACAGTTACAAGTTGAAAAGTTCGGGGCACTTGGTCCTGAACTTCAAGTTTCAAGTTAAAAAGTTAAGGACATGCAGTCCTTAACTTAAAGTTTCAAGTTCAAAAGTTAAGGACAATAGGCCCTGAACTTCAACTTTCAATTTCAAAAGTTAAGGACACTTTGTCCTTAACTTCAAGTTTCAATTTAAAAGTTAAGGTACATGTAGTCTTAACTTATAGTTTCAATTNAGTTTATGCTCCTACCTATTATCTGGATATACCAAGAAAGATGTACGGTCTAATGAGGCTACTATGAAATATTTACTCATGGGTGGGGCAAGCTCTTCTATTCTGGTTCATGGTTTCTCTTGGCTATATGGTTCATCCGGGGGAGAGATTGAGCTTCAAGAAATAGTAAACGGTCTTATCGAGATTACACATATACAAAAACAAAATGCATAAAAGCAATAAAAAAACCAGTTCGATCGATCAACGCAGAAAGATGACAGAGAAGATGACGAAGGAGAAAGATTAAGTGCAGCTGGTTTGCATGCGAGAACGATACAGATACTGAGGAGCACGCGATACTTGCCTCTGAAATTTTCGCTCTCAATTTTTCCCTCTGAACGAATAAAACAGGGGTTTTGGAATATAAGAATTGAAGAAAGGGTAAAACTGTCTTTTCAAAATAATTTTAATAGAGTAGTGGCTATTTTTGCTCAGCATTAGAATTAGCGGATAAAAATAAAGACCACCTTACTTAGTGGCTACCACACGCCATTTTTACTTCTGATTATAAAATACTAGATNAAATTCAACTCCTTTTGCTTGAACAGATACTGAAGGCTCTTGTGGTCAGTGTACACCTCACACGCCACACCATATAGGTAATGCCTCCAAATCTTCAAAGCATGAACAATGGCTGCCAACTCTAGATCATGAACCGGATAATTCTTCTCGTGGATCTTCAACTGCCTCGAAGCATAGGCTATGACTCTGCCATCCTGCATCAATACTGCACCAAGCCCAATACGGGAAGCATCACAATAGACTGTATAAGGCCCTGAACCTGTGGGCAAAACCAATACCGGTTCCGTAGTCAGAGCTGTCTTAAGCTTCTGAAAGCTCGCCACACACTCATCCGAACATCTGAACTGGGCACCCTTCTGGGACAACCTGGTCATCGGGGCTGCGATAGATGAAAACCCCTCCACGAACCGACGATAGTAGCCTGCTAACCCCAAGAAACTCCGAATCTCTGTAGCTGATGCTGGTCGAGGCCAGTTCTTGACTACCTCTATCTTCTTCGGGTCTACCTGAATACCCTCTGCTGATACAACGTGACCCAGAAATGCTACTGAACCCAGCCAGAACTCACACTTGGAGAACTTGGCATACAACTGACTATCCCTCAGAGTCTGAAGAACCACCCTAAGGTGCTGCTCATGCTCCTCCTGGCTGCGGGAGTACACCAAAATATCATCAATAAAGACTATCACGAACATGTCCAAATATGGCCTGAACACTCGGTTCATCAACTCCATGAGTGCTGCTGGGGCATTGGTCAACCCAAACAACATGACCAGGAACTCATAATGCCCGTACCGAGTGCGGAATGCTGTCTTAGGGACATCGGACGCCCTAATCCTCAGCTGATGGTAGCCAGATCTCAAGTCTATCTTTGAAAACACCTTTGCACCCTGAAGCTGGTCGAACAAACCGTCAATCCTCGGCAATGGATACTTGTTCTTAATCGTCACTTTGTTCAATTGCCGGTAATCAATGCACATCCTCATCGAACCATCCTTTTTCTTCACAAATAACACCGGCGCACCCCAAGGAGAAACACTGGGTCTAATGGAACCCTTCTCCAGCAAATCCTGCAACTGATCCTTTAACTCCTTCAACTCTGGCGGGGCCATGCGATATGGCGGGATAGAAATGGGCTGAGTGCCCGAAGCCAGATCAATACAAAAATCAATATCCCTGTCGGGCCGCATACCCGGTAGGTCTGAAGGAAAACCTCGGGGAACTCCCGAACAATAGGAACAGAATCAATAGAAGGGACCTCTGCGCTGGAATCACGAACATACGCCAGATAAGCTAAACACCCCTTCTCGACCATGCGTCGAGCCTTCACATATGAAATAACTCTGCGGGTGGTATGCCCTGGGGTCCCTCTCCACTCCAAACGGGGCGAATTTGGCAAAGCCAAGGTCACGGTCTTTGCGTGACAATCTAAGATAGCATGATACGGGGACAACCAATCCATCCCTAATATAACGTCAAAATCCACCATGTCTAAGAGCAATAAATCGACACGGGTCTCAAGACCCTCAAACACTACCACACAGGAACGATGAACTCGGTCGACCACTATAGAATCACCCACCGGTGTAGATACATAAACAGGAATACCCAAAGCATCACTAGGCATAACCAGGTAGGGTGCAAAATAGGACGATACATACGAATACGTAGACCTAGGGTCAAATAGCACTGAAGCATCCCTATCATAGACCAGAATAGTACCTGTAATGACTGCATCTGAAGACTCAGCCTCTGGCCTGGCTGGAAGAGCATAACACCGGGGCTGGGCCCCACCTCCTTGAATCATATCTCTGGGACGAGTGGCTGCTAGCTGGCCTCTATCTCTGGCGGTACGAGCTCCACCTCTATGATCTCTACCTCCACCTCTATGGCCTCTACCCCCGCCTCTAGCTGGCTGGGCAGGCTGTGGATCACCTCATGCCTGTATCATAGGACGAGGACCCTACTGCTGAGAGCTGTCAGAAGCTCGAGGGCAATACCTGGCAATGTGCCTCGTGTCGCCACACGTGAAACAGGCCCTCGGCTGCTGAGAATAACGGAGTGGTGGTGCGCTGATAGGTGCTGATGGTGAACTGAAAAGCTGCTGGTCAGAATACTACGGCTGAGAGCCACAACCACCTGAAGTACCATGTGAGACCTGTAGGGCTGACTGAAAGGGCCTCGGAGGATGGCCTCTACCATAAGAATCCCTACCTCCAGACGAGGTACCACTGAACCTACCTGCATGACGGCGCCTCTTATCAGACCCATGACCACCTCCCCGTTCAAGAGCCATCTCAACTTTACGGGCCGCATTGGCCGCCTCCTGAAAAGAAATCTCACTCCTGGCTCCCATAGCCATCTGGAGACGGATCGGCTGAATCAATCCATCAATAAACCTCCGCACTCTCTCTCTCTCGGTGGGGAGTATAACAATAGCATGGCGTGCTAGATCAATGAACCGGGTCTCATACTGAGTGACTGTCATAGAGCCCTGCTGGAGGCGCTCGAACTGCCTGCGAAGAGCCTCTCGCTGAGTAACTGGGAGAAACTTCTCCAAAAACAACTCTGCAAACTGGTCCCAAGTCAATGATGGCGACCCTGATGGTCTGGATAAATAATAGTCCCTCCACTAAGTCTTGGCGGATCCTGCTAGTCGAAAGGTGGCAAAGTCGACCCCATTGGTCTCTACAATACCCATAGTCCGAAGAACCTCATGGCAGCTATATAAGAAATCTTGGGGGTCCTCTGAAGAAGCACCGCTGAATGTGGTGGTGAAGAGCTTGGTGAACCTATCCAGTCTCCACAAAGCATCTGCGGACATAGCCGCTCCATCGCTGGTCTGAGTCACAATACCCGGCTGAACTGCCACAACTGGCTGAACCGTTGGAACCTGAGCCTGGGGAGCTACCTGCTCCGAAGTACGTATAGCAGGAGTCTGAACTCCTCCTCCAGCATGAGAAGTGGCTGGTGCTACTGGAAGCAAACCCGCTCGAGAGACGCTCTCCATAAAGCCTACCAACCTGACCAAAGCGTCCTGAAGAACTGGGGTGGCTATAAACCCCTCTGGGACCTGAGCTGGGCCCACCGGAGCTGCTGGGGCTGGAACCTCCTCCTCATAATTAACATGAGGCTCCACCTCTGGGAATGTTGCTCGGGGCTGAGCTCTACCCCGGCCTCGGCCTCTGGCACGGCCTCGGCCTTGCCCTCTGCCCCTCGTAGGAGCTGCTGCTAGGGGCTCGGGCTGCTGCGCGGTAGAAGAGGAAGCACGTGTTCTCGCCATCTGTGAAAGAACAAAGTATAAAGACAATCAGTATTTGGGAAACAGAATCGCACGACGAGAAAGAACAAGAGTGAAGTTTTCCTAACTCTGCAGCCTCTGGGGATAAATACAGACGTCTCCGTACCGATCCCTCAGACTCTACCGAGTTTGTCCGTAAGTTGTGAGACCTATGTAACCTAGTGCTCTGATACCAACTTGTCAGGATCCGGATTTCCTACCGTCGGGAGTCGTGATGGCGCCTACTATTAGGAGCTACGCAAGCCAATTAATTATTAACCTTTTTGGCAACATCGACAATACTAAGGCAATGAGACATTTAATATAAAAGCGGAAGTTTTAAATATAAATGAACTGAAAACAAGTGCGGAAATTCAACAAAATCCTCTACCCATGACTGGAGTCACTAACTCACGAACGTCTATAGAATACTAAAAACAGAGTCTGAATAAAATACAATACTGTTTGTTCCGGTACAAGGACAACAAACAAAATAAGGATAGAAGAGACTCCGGGCCATGAGGACGTCAGCAAGGCTACCTCGGGATCTCTGGACTGAAGTCATCTCCCAAATGCTCCTACTGTTGTCCAAAAGCTACTGCTCCGGTACTGTGATCTGTGCAAAAAGATGCACAGAGTATAGCATCAGCACAACCGACCCCATGTGCTGGTAAGTGCCTAGCCTAACCTCGGCGAAGTAGTGATGAGGCTAGACCAGACTACCAGATAAACCTGTGCAGATATATATACAAGTACAACAAAATAATAGCGGAAAGTAAACAATCAAAACTGGGAGGGGAACATGCTTATGGGGTAGCAGATAAAACAGATTATCAGAAATATTAGAAGAAACTACATCTGATTTCTTCTAACACAGAATAAGGGAAAACAAACCACTTTCACTTGTTCAATGTTCTCTCGTTGCAGGCGTGCAACACGATCCCATTTCATAATATCACGTGGTAGGCGTACCACTCGCTCCCATTTCATAATATCACGTGGTAGGCGTACCACTCGATCCCATTCCATAACTTCACGTGGTAAGCGTACCACTCGATCCC